>NW_007380717.1:7504-16169 GCF_000475195.1 Diaphorina citri
TCTCATTATTATTATTATTAACGAATAATCGTATAGGATTGTGGAGACAACCCATAAAATCGAATCATTTGTTACACGTGTACCTTTTATTTGTTATAAGGGGAGGTATAGGTCTTTAAAATATCCCCGTTCTATTATTATTATTATTATTATTATTATTATTATTAAGTAGGTAGTACATAAATACTTGTTTCAAACGTTGAAATGTTTCTAATTAGGGAGAGAGAAAAAGTGAGAAATATGGGTAGGTAGATAAAATAGAGATAGGTAATAAGCTAATAAGTATTGGTGTTTTGTCAAAGATGCCAAATTAACCTGAAAGGATGAAAAAGGATACTTAATGATTTAATTACCTATATCAATAGAAATGGGGAAGAAATACCAACTTCTACTGATTTTGTTTTATTCTGAACGGAAAATATTGTGTTAGAGAGAGAGAGAGAGAGCTCAATGGTGCTGGGTTTTTCTATCAATTAATTAGTCTAATTTTCTAATTACCTACCTGAATTTGAAATTTGAATATCTTTCCTAGAAAGGTACAAGTACACCTTTTTAACCACGTGCAAGTACCTACCTAATACCTTCCTTAGTCAGAACAAAAATCAGCCAGACAGAGCTCACATCTTTCAAGCAAGAAAAGGAAAGCAAAAAAGATAAAATATCAACATGCATTATTTAGAATACGAAGCAGAATGGGAGGGAACAAGAAGAAAAGACGAACTACAAAAAATATACATTTATGAATATAACATGAATAAAAACAAAATACTTTTCCAATACGAGGTGCTGGGACATATAAATATATGCATTACTATTTGTACATAGGTGCTCTTCAATCCTGGAATTCAACGGAAGTTTATGGGGATATCAACGTAAATTTCCTCCATAATGTAGGTATAGGTTTCTCGGTATTTCAAGAGATAAGATAACAGAGTTTGCTTTGTAACTTTCACATCAAACGTTTTGGCTTTAGATCACTGAAGTACATCTACTTCCGAAATCTGTTAAACCTCCGTCACATATACATACCAACTATTTTCAGGGAAAGGCAAATCTTCTAACCATCAGTCTTTTCTCTTTCTGAATGCCTTCAGGAAATTCCTCTGCAAAGGCTGGAAGACACTCTTGATTATGAATTCAAAATTACCTACGTAGGTATGAAAGTAGGCACCTTCTATTAAATAAAAGTAATCCATAAGAGATAAATAGATCATAGGAATGTAAGTGCCTTTCTATAGTTGGTTCTGAGTCACATACTAGATTAGAGGAACTAAAGAGTTTACCTTCTATACTATAGGTACCTTACCTTACCTATCTTTAGGGCATGAAAAATTCGCGCTAGTTATGTACTATTTCCCCTGGCTCCTCTTCAAAGTTCACTTTCTTCCCTTTTTCTTTCTATTCTTCATTTTTTCTTCCTTCGATTCTAAATCCCTCTTCACTATCCCCTCCCTCTCTTTATCCCTTCTCCTCATATTCTGTAAATTCTCTCCCTCCTTCCTCTCTTCGTCCCATCTCCAGTGCTGGTTTCGTGCCTTTTTATTTGCATAATATATTCTTTATGTTCTTGTCCGCCATTCTCAGCTTTTGACAGAGCTTTCTATGGCATTCTCTTCGATTCATCCAACAAGAAGAGAAGGTACTAATAGTTATTCCGAAGTATTGATGTATGCTCTAAATCTCAAATTAATGTATGCAGTATTATTAGAGTATGCAGGAGCAATATTGTTATTGAATGATTATAATATTTTCTAGTTTTCTAGGTGAACTTTCACTGTGGAGGTAGGTGGTTCAGTTCCAAGACAAGTGATGAAATTTAGCGTAGTATTACGTTAAGCTGTAAACATTTGTTACAAGCAGTTATTCTTACACAATCAACATTCCTTTCTAGATTATGTGTAAAATTTAATTTTAACTACCTACTTTACAGTACAAAGATCTGGATAATAGTACACAATTATAATGCTAAATCTAATTTCTTGTGACTATTCTTACCATATTCTGATTTGATTTCTGGTAATGCAAGATACACACTAGCTCTCCTAAATCTTTCTTTCTCTCTCCTTTCTTACTTCAATTCACTTTTTATTTCCATTTAAGTCGTTCGAATTCTTTTCTTTTGCCCTTGAATACACATTATTGGAGTATGCAGGAGCAATATTGTTATTAGATGATTATAATATTTTCTAGTTTTCTAGGTGAACTTTCACTGTGGAGGTTGGTGGTTCAAGTACAAGACAAGTGATGAAATTTAACACCATTTACATTCTTTTCTAGATCATAAGTATAATTTCAACTACTTTACAGTACAAAGATCTGGATAATAGTACACAATTATAATGCTAAATCTAATTTCTTGTGACTATTATTACCATATTCTGATTTGATTTCTGGTAATGCAAGATACACACTAGCTCTCCTAAATCTTCCTTTCTTTCTCTCTCCTTTCTTACTTCAATTCACTTTTTATTTCCATTTAAGTCGTTCGAATTCTTTTCTTTTGCCCTTGAATACACATTATTATGTTTTATTAGAATAAGAACAAGGAGGGTTGGAAAGAGAGAGAGAAAAAAAAGGGCAAAGAGAGAGAGAGAGAGCCCCGGAAAAAGTATTAAAAGCTTTTTGAAAGGTTTCAATAGAAAGGAAAAGGAGAAAAAAATGAGAGAGAGAAAAAAAAGTCCCCGAAAAATCAGGTTGAGAGAACAGGAAGTGGAAGTGCAAGAGAGAGAGAGAGAGAAGGAGAGAAAAATACTATAGGAAAATATTTTATGGAGATAATAAAGCCTTTGGATAGTAAAGAAAGGGAGCCCTGACAGGGAGAGAGTGAGAGAAAGAAAGAAAACGCTTCAGATAGTAGAGAATATTCAAAACAGCCAATATTGAAAAGAAGATGATGAAGGAGAGAGAGAGAAAGGGAGAGATAGAAAGAAAGAGAGGCAGTATGAAGGTCAGAGAATATCTGAAGTACCTACATACATACAAAATAAATATTACCCTAGTAGTTTTTAGCACAAGACATTACTTTCATGATTATGTATTACATTACATCCATGATTATGTATTACTTAGCTTTTTATACAGGGTGTCACGCTGACATTTGTCACTTATCACCTAGGAGAAAAGAGTTCATCGGGCACCTACTGAAAAGATAGAGCCATTTTTGGGACTTGAAAAAAATTGTTTTTTTTTTTGACGACGACATTAATGATATTTATTTAATGTTCTCTCTCTCTCCCTCTCTCTCTCTCTCTCTCTCTCTCTCTCTCTCTCTCTTTCTCGTTGACTATTCAAAATGGACAAAAAAGGTAGAGCACATAAAAAAGCACAAAAGCATCAAAAGGGTCAGTGGTGTAGTTGTGTGGTGAACAGGAATATCCAGTCACTACCGGTGCTTTTGGTAAATTGGTAAACCTGCAGATGGGACCATTTGGTTTTTAATGCTTTCAGTAAAGGTCATAAATGTCATGTTACCATTCACAAACATCGCCAACCTCAGTGGTGCAGTGGTTAACGCGTTGGACTTTGGATCTAGGGGTTGGTGGTTCTAGTCCAAGTTTTTATCTCTCGTTCATCTCTCTCTCTTCCTTTTCCCTTTATTTTTCTTCTCATCTCCCTTCTCTCCTCTTTTCTTTGCCTCTTCTCCTGCCAAACCCCTTGTTCTTCCGTCACTCTTTCTTCTTGTTTTTTTCTTCTTCTTCTTCTTCTTCTTCTTCTTCGCTTCCTTCTTCTTCGCCTCTTCTCCTGCCTCTCGTTCTTCTTCATCTCTGGATCCCTAACCTCTTCTCTCTTGTTCTTATCTTCTTCGTTCTCATTATCATCCTCTTTATCCTTCTTCTTCTTCTTCTTCTTCTTCTTCTTCTTCTTCTTCTTCTTCTCTCGCTCACTCCTTTTCGAAACACATCAGCAAGGCGACGTGTCTGATCCCTAACCTCTTCTCTCTTGTTCTTATCTTCTTCTTTCTCATTATCATCCTCTTTATCCTTCTTCTTCTTCTTCTTCTTCTTCTTCTTCTTCTTCTTCTTCTCTCGCTCACTCCTTTTCGAAACACATCAGCAAGGCGACGTGTCTATACACAGATACACACTGACACACATGAGTATTCATCAAGTACACAATATTGTATATGAAAAATGTAAAAAAACTTCTGTGACATTATATCTATCTACCTTAGGTGTTGTTTAGAATTTGTATTTTCTATTCAAGACACTTTTGTCTTTCTGCTATCTCTTTACCTTTCTCCCCTAACTTATACATTTTATTCAAAATCTTTACTTTTACATGCCTAGGGAATCAGCGCAGTGCTTCTTTGACTTTTTCCGACTTTCTTTTTTTTTTTAGGAATTTTGTAGGTAAATGAACCATGTATATGTATGTAGATGGAAATCTGTGTCCGTTGCGAGGGGATTCCTGTTCCAATTCAACAGCCTAAACAGGGCAAGAGATAGTGAAAAATTCACAAGAGTATAGATAACACATCCTACAACACACAGTTTCGTAATCCCGAAAAAGAGTCGAAAACAACCCAAGCGTCATCTCCCCTTCCAAAAACATGTAGAGGAAATGTTCCTTATGTTCAACATTACCCACATGGAAGGTACGGTTCCTATCAATTTAGATGCCATGCTACCAAAGTGTTCCTACCCCATAGCATAAAAAGAAACATTTTGGGTAAAAAAAACAGGCTCTCGAAATAAATTTTATGGGCACCTAACATTTTATGAAGGCAATTTCCGAGAAAAGAGAACTTCTTTTCCCCTCCAAATTTTATAAAAAATAAAATATAAATATATAATCTGACGGTATGTAGGTAAGAATATGAACCTACCTATTGTAGGTATGAAGTTGTAAAGGTACACATGCATGTACTTGTACTTTGTACAATGCCACAAGCTTCGATGCTAAATTTATGCTGGGATTGAAAATAATAATAGAAATAATATTATGTACATAATATGTTTGAAAGTTCCGATCTGACGGTATGTAGGTAAGAATATGTACCTATATCTATTAGGTATGAAGTTGTAAAGGTACACATGCATGTACTTGTACTTTGTTCAATGCCACAAGCTTCGATGCTAAATTTATGCTGGGATTGAAAATAATAATAGAAATAATATTATGTACATAATATGTTTGAAAGTTCAGCAAAAAAGCATGGCTTAATACCCTTGATTCTCTCTCCTTTCTCTCTCTCTCTCTCTTTCTCTCTCTCTCTCTCTTTCTCCTCTCTCTCTCTTTCTCTCTCTCTCTCTATCTCTCTCTCCCTCTCTGGCTTCTTGCACTATAAAATTTCTGGATATGGAGGGTGAAATATTGTTATTTTCCATGTGCACATTGTTTACTAAGCTAAAATACCCAAACAGAGGTAGTTAGTAGATATGCTAATAAGCAAATTATTATTATTATTATTATTATTATTATTATTATTATTATTATTATTATTATTATTATTATTATTATTATTATTATTATTATTATTATTAAGTAGGTAGTACATAAATACTTGTTTCAAACGTTGAAATGTTTCTAATTAGGGAGAGAGAAAAAGTGAGAAATATGGGTAGGTAGATAAAATAGAGATCAGGTAATAAGCTAATAAATATTGGTGTTTTGTCAGAGATGCCATATTAACCTGAAAGGATGAAAAAGGATACTTAATGATTTAATTATATCAATAGAAATGGTGAAGAAATACCAACTTCTACCGATTTTGTTCTATTCTGAACGGAAAATATTGTGTTAGAGAGAGAGAGAGAGAGAGAGAGAGAGAGAGAGAGAGAGAGAGAGAGAGAGAGAGAGAGAGAGAGAGAGAGAGAGAGAGAGAGAGCGTACTGATTTTGTTTTATTCTGAACGGAAAATATTGTGTTAGAGAGAGAGAGAGAGAGCTCAATGGTGCTGGGTTTTTCTATCAATTAATTAGTCTAATTACCTGAATTTGAAATTTGAATATCTTTCCTAGAAAGTTACAAGTATACCTTTTCAATCACGTGCAAGTACCTACCTGATACCTTCCTTAGTCAGAACAAAAATCAGCCAGGCAGAGCTCGCATCTTTCAAGCAAGAAAAGGAAAACAAAAAAGATAAAATATCAACATGCATTATTTAGAATACGAAGCAGAATGGGAGGGAACAAGAAGAAAAGACGAACTACAAAAAATATCTAATAAGTATTGGTGTTTTGTCAAAGATGCCAAATTAACCTGAAAGGATGAAAAAGGATACTTAATGATTTAATTACCTATATCAATAGAAATGGGGAAGAAATACCAACTTCTACTGATTTTGTTTTATTCTGAACGGAAAATATTGTGTTAGAGAGAGAGAGAGAGAGCTCAATGGTGCTGGGTTTTTCTATCAATTAATTAGTCTAATTTTCTAATTACCTACCTGAATTTGAAATTTGAATATCTTTCCTAGAAAGGTACAAGTACACCTTTTTAACCACGTGCAAGTACCTACCTAATACCTTCCTTAGTCAGAACAAAAATCAGCCAGACAGAGCTCACATCTTTCAAGCAAGAAAAGGAAAGCAAAAAAGATAAAATATCAACATGCATTATTTAGAATACGAAGCAGAATGGGAGGGAACAAGAAGAAAAGACGAACTACAAAAAATATACATTTATGAATATAACATGAATAAAAACAAAATACTTTTCCAATACGAGGTGCTGGGACATATTATTATATGCAGATTAAAGAACCTCAACTTGAAAGGTGTACTTTTTCTCAGACCAGAGCAAAGATAGAAAGTTCAAATAGCCTCGGGGTACCTTTATTTTTCCGCATAAAATCAATTCCGTTTTCCCTTCTCCACCAAGTTAAAATCTTGCAAACTTCAGTAAAACACTAAAAAATTCCTTCAGGTGCTGATCTTTTTTTCCCCAACTATAGCTAGGTATAAAGTGTATCAGATACAGCTGCATCCTTGGGAAAAGTTCAGTAGGCCTTTCGGTGCCTGAGAAAATTCATTACTAATTTTATCATTCAACCATGACGGTTTTGCCTGCAAGCTATGTATTGGATGGTTATATTGGAGGGGGAGTACGGAGGTGTATTAGGCATGTTTATTAAGTACCCACCTATCCTACTTGGAAAAGAAAACCCAAGGAAAACCGGACTAAGTATGCAGATATGGTAGAACTTGTTACTTTGTAGGTCGCCAAGATGAAAAACCTATAGGAAATTTTCCGTCGACCTTTTTCAAAGTTTAACCTGAGGTAATGAACTGCGGCTTCAGAATAATTAATCTTCTCTCTCTCTCTCTCTCTCTCTCTCTCTCTCTCTCTCTCTCTCTCTCTCTCTCTCTCTCGCAAATCGGCGGGACCTAAATCAGATTTGTCACTCGGGACGTAAATCGAAGCTTTCCCTGTTAGATACTAAAGTCATCATAAAATACATCTGTACCTACTCATAAAATCAACTTCTTAGGTATGTAGCTAAACATTCCTTGCAACATTTCGTTATTAGGAAAATAAAATTGATTCACTGAAATTCGGAAAAAGCACCCCACGCCCCTGATGAGAACAAGGGAAACCCCCAGGTTCATTAAAATTTGAATAAGCGAACAACGAAAACTCCAGAGTCAATAAAATTGGAAAATTCACCCTACGCTACTGATGCAAACAAGGAAACCTCAAATTCACCCCACGCCACTGATGCGACTAAGGAAAAAACCTACAAAAATTTCCGAGTGTGGGAAAGTAGAATTTGAAAGTTTCTCAGGCACTCTTTCCCAGGTACCTGCTGAACTTGGTTAAAGGCAACTACACACGGTCTATTCGATCAATAAGATAGTATACCTAGGTACCTCTAAAATTTGGTATTTTAGAATGCTAAGCAACGTTGCTCGTGGATGATATCCGGATGGTTTGTCATCTGGTCAGGGGAAGGTGATTTTTATGTTTGACCATCTGGGCATCTCAGCAAGGGAATAAGGTCTTTGGCCAGCCACTCGCTCTCAGGGTAGACCTGACAACAGGTACACATTTAGACACCTCATCAGGTTTACCAGTGTGTGTGCTCATCAAATGTCAGGTACCTGATAAATGTACCTGATCAGGATCAGGTGACCTGTACCTGTCAGGTCTACCTGAAAGTGAGTGGCTGACCTTACAGTTATTCCATTATATTTCGGTAAACAAACGAAAGGCCTGAAACAAAATAGTAAGGAACGAGAAAAAGTCGCCAAAAATTTATTTAGCTTTTTCACAAAATCCTAGTCGGTCGTGTGCAGCCGGCCTAAATCATACGATACTCTGACGTCAGAATCGAGGAAAATTTCTACGCACCAAACTTTTGTGGCGATTTCAGTTCTCGGTAGAATGTCGAGTCGATCGAATCGGACATTGTGTTGTTCAAAGTTGTTGTTTTTGAATCTCTGATATTTTTTCCCAAGAGGTACTTTTCCAATAAAATATTGAATCAATTTCAAATTTTAAATTCAATTTTTCTTTTCTTACTTTTTTATACGTTCATACTTTAGTGTAGTTTTGAGAGTTTGATTAGTACCTACCTATACCTACTTAAATCAAGGTAAGTACCTAAATCAAGATGTCTGCTGACAAAAGGGTGACACACCCAGGGTACAGTACCTTAACAGATTCATGTCTTTCTTGGCAGGAATCAAGCAATTAAGTAATTTTAAATAGATTAAGAAAAAAA
>NW_007380717.1:16204-20108 GCF_000475195.1 Diaphorina citri
GATGCCAAATTAACCTGAAAGGATGAAAAAGGATACTTAATGATTTAATTACCTATATCAATAGAAATGGGGAAGAAATACCAACTTCTACTGATTTTGTTTTATTCTGAACGGAAAATATTGTGTTAGAGAGAGAGAGAGAGAGCTCAATGGTGCTGGGTTTTTCTATCAATTAATTAGTCTAATTTTCTAATTACCTACCTGAATTTGAAATTTGAATATCTTTCCTAGAAAGGTACAAGTACACCTTTTTAACCACGTGCAAGTACCTACCTAATACCTTCCTTAGTCAGAACAAAAATCAGCCAGACAGAGCTCACATCTTTCAAGCAAGAAAAGGAAAGCAAAAAAGATAAAATATCAACATGCATTATTTAGAATACGAAGCAGAATGGGAGGGAACAAGAAGAAAAGACGAACTACAAAAAATATACATTTATGAATATAACATGAATAAAAACAAAATACTTTTCCAATACGAGGTGCTGGGACATATAAATATATGCATTACTATTTGTACATAGGTGCTCTTCAATCCTGGAATTCAACGGAAGTTTATGGGGATATCAACGTAAATTTCCTCCATAATGTAGGTACAGGTTTCTCGGTATTTCAATGTAACTTTCACATCAGTTTGCTTTGTAACTTTCACATCAAACGTTTTGGCTTTAGATCACTGAAGTACATCTACTTCCGAAATCTGTTAAACCTCCGTCACAGTCCTGTATTCCTGTAGAACCTCTAAATAGCGAGTTTTTGCAAGCAAAATGAGAGTCTCGTTAATTGAGTTCTTTAACGTTATTTGACGAAAACTTGTTTCTGCGCATGTGCAGAAACGTATTTTCGTCGAATAACGTTAAAGAGTTCGCCTGGTAAACAGGAGGGCGTGGGTTCAACCCCAGCCGAGGTATGGAATTTTATCCTCAATATAATTTGAGAATTTAATATGACCACAATAATAGTAGTAGCCTACTGCTGGAGTAGAGGGACTTTTCAGTCCTATGCGAGCAGTATAAATAAGCACTATTATTATTTAACGGGACGCTAATTTTGGTTGCAAGAACTCGCTGGTATCTGAAAATGATGACGGAGCCCACCAGCCTCACACAATGTCACCAAGTTATAACTTGTACGTAATTACGGTAAATAAGCACTATTATTATTATTATTATTATTATTATTATTATTATTATTATTATTAAACGGGACGCTAATTTTGTTTGCAAGAACTCGCTGGTATCTGAAAATGATGACGGAGCCCACCAGCCTCACACAATGTCACCAAGTTATAACTTGTACGTAATTACGTTCTCTTCCTCTTTTGCCTTCTTTTCTATTTCTCTCTTTTATCTCCCTCCGTCTTTATTCATTTCTTTGTTTGTTCCTTTTCCCCTTTTAATTTTAATTATCTCAATCCCTTTCTCTCTCTCTCTCTCTCTCTCTCTCACGTTCTTCTTTTCTTTCTACTAGGTAGGTACTTGTAGATTGAAAACTGGACTTGACCGGGCACCCTACCGTGTGTTCAGATTGGACAAAAAGGTTCAAATTCTTAAAGGAAAATTGATGTCTAAAATCTAGCCCGATAAGCTTTGCGAGGCCCCGGAGAGATTCCTTTTCTCGGTGATTTTTTATTCCCTTTTAAAAGAGGTTTGGCAGAGGATAGAAGAAAGCCAGCCGTTCCGAGAACGAACATTACCCGTTCAAGATAAAATCCGCCCTGGGCGAAAATAGAAAATCTAGCATTTACAAGGCAGACGCGCCAACAACCAAGCTAACTAGGCTGGCATCTCTCAGTGAATTTCACAAAGTTTATTTTATTAACAAATTAACCCACCAGCGCCAATGGGTTTACTAGGTACCTACAGGTTCAGGTTTAAAATTTATTTATTGAGGTTTGCGCATGCTCGGAGACAATGTCGGATCCGACTTACCGGGTTTGCGGACACGGGTTCGATGCGGCAGGATTATCTTGCGGAAGAAACGAGGGCAGTGTTCCGTGCATGATAATGAGACGGTATAGAAGGAGAACACAGATCTGAAATCAGAATTATTAGGATATTAGACAGTTTGTAATATGATAAGTTGGTTGCTATTATTATTATTTTTTTTTTTTAGTCCAAGGACGCAAATCGGCGGGACCTAAATCAGATTTGTCACTCGGGACGAAAATCGAAGCTTTCCCTGTTAGATACTAAAGTCATCATAAAATACATCTGTACCTACTCATAAAATCAACTTCTTAGGTATGTAGCTAAACATTCCTTGCAACATTTCGTTATTAGGAAAATAAAATTGATTCACTGAAATTCGGAAAAAGCACCCCACGCCCCTGATGAGAACAAGGGAAACCCCCAGGTTCATTAAAATTTGAATAAGCGAACAACGAAAACTCCAGAGTCAATAAAATTGGAAAATTCACCCTACGCTACTGATGCAAACAAGGAAACCTCAAATTCACCCCACGCCACTGATGCGACTAAGGAAAAAACCTACAAAAATTTCCGAGTGTGGGAAAGTAGAATTTGAAAGTTTCTCAGGCACTCTTTCCCAGGTACCTGCTGAACTTGGTTACCTACAAAAATTTCCGAGTGTGGGAAAGTAGAATTTGAAAGTTTCTCAGGCACTCTTTCCCAGGTACCTGCTGAACTTGGTTAAAGGCAACTACACACGGTCTATTCGATCAATAAGATAGTATACTTAGGTACCTCTAAAATTTGGTATTTTAGAAACATTACTGAAGCTAAGCAACGTTGCTCGTGGATGATATCCGGATGGGTTATCATCTGGTCAGGGGAAGGTGATTTTTATGTTTGACCATCTGGGCATCACAGCAAGGGAATAAGGTCTTGGGCCAGCCACACGCTCTCAGGGTAGACCTGACAACAGGTACACCTCATCAGGTTTACCAGTGTGTGTGCTCATCAAATGTCAGGTACCTGATAAATGTACCTGATCAGAATAGTATACCTAGGTACCTCTAAAATTTGGTACCTATTTTAGAAACATTACTGAAGCTAAGCAACGTTGCTCGTGGATGATATCCGGATGGTTTGTCATCTGGTCAGGAGAAGGTGATTTTTATGTTTGACCATCTAGGCATCTGAGCAAGGGAATAAGGTCTTGGGCCAGCCACTCGCTCTCAGGTAGACCTGACAACAGGTACACCTCATCAGGTTTACCAGTGTGTGTGCTCATCAAATGTCAGGTACCTGATAAATGTACCTGATCAGTTGATAGGGTGCCATGAGATGTAAGCATCATAGATGAGATTCACCAGAAGAACGGTGACTCCTGTTTCTTTGGCCAGCATGGCGCACAATGCCATAATGAAGCTGATGGCCAAATGTCCGCGATGTTTCCACGAAACACTGCAACAGAAAACCAGGAGGGAGTTAGTTATTTTCTGGTGCACTATATTTTGCACCTGTTTTTATTTCAGGTGTTTTTTTTTTCTTTTTTTCAAGAAAAGGTAAATCATAATATTGCATATCCCCTAATTTAGCCTCCTTTCCCTCCTCCCTCTTTACCTCCCTTTTTCCTTCCCTTTCCCTGTTTTTTTACAACACAAAATGTTTTATACTTCCGCACAGTTTCTTTTGTGGAAACTTTTCTCTTAGCTTGAAAACGCGAACTTGCACAATGAGACCAAGTCAAGTCAGAAATTTTATCTAGTTGTAATGATTGGAGAACGATATTTGTGACAAGCATTGAAGTGACTTCACTTCAACTCCAGTAGAGTAAACACCTCTCTCGCGATCTTGGTCTGATGATGAGAATCTGAGATCTGAGTATTCTCGAAAGCTCACCAAATATTTTGTTGATCGTCGAATCTCAATTGTCTTTTTATTTTTTTAATAGCTAAAGTGGTAGATAATAATGATTTAGCCAATTTGATCGCCAACGT
>NW_007380718.1:0-20095 GCF_000475195.1 Diaphorina citri
TGGTAATCCGTCCATCATCGTGAACGGATTAATTAGATCAATAATAAATGAGTACCTAGAATCCTAGAGCAATTTGTTTAATGATCATTATCACTTTTTGCTCAATGGCAGGGTATCTATTGAGGCTGCTGTCAATAAGTATCACGCTGTTTGTTTTATGTACCCAAAATTCAATTTGACTTTATTAGTTAGGTAAGCAAGCGCTATTCGTCTTTTGAAAATTCAAATTTAGCACGTTGATTCCTTGTTCCTTCCTATTACGAACTTTTGTAAATTATTATACCTAATTACTTACCTCAAAATGAAATGAATATGATATTTTTTAAAGAGAATTTTGAAATGATTTGATGTTGTTTCTGATAATCCAACAATTGAGGATTATTATTGCTTCAATATCTATTGCCTAAAGAGAATTTTGAAATGATTTGATGTTGTTTCTGATAATCCAACAATTGAGGATTATTATTGCTTCAATATCTATTGCCTCAATTTCTAGCTTTCTACATATTCCTGTTTTAAATTTTTGATTCTAATATCCTTATAAGATACCTACATACAAGTATGTAGCTAATAACGAAATGATGTTGGTTAAATGACATATTGACCTACCTATGAGCTGATACTAAATATCTACTGCTAAAGTTGCTGAAAAATTAGACAAGTAGGTAAAACTTTTTAGGCAACCTTCAAAGCTACACACAAGTATGTAGCTAATAACGAAATGATGTTGGTTAAATGACATATTTACCTACCTATGAGCTGATTCTAAATATCTACTGCTAAAGTTGCTGAAAAATTAGACAAGTAGGTAAAACTTTTTAGGCAACCTTCAAAATGTATTCTGTGATGCTAATAGCCTCTTAAAACGTTCTGTCCGCAATGCAACCGAGCTATGCAAACTATGCATTATACCGTGCAAGCATCACGTCCTGCGATATTTATTGAATCTAATAGAATAGATATTATAAATAACATTAGGCTGCTATGGGAAGCTCTTAGCACTCCCATGCTGGGCCACGGTCAGACATTGGAGGATCTTGTTAATGAGTTGACTGGTGGCCCTCAGTTAGGGGTAAGTTGCTGTGACAATAACACATTTGTAAGATTGTAAGTATGGGAGCAATACATGTGTATGTTAGTCATCGGTCCATTTATCAAAGGGCATGAAGGGTTTTACTCGTGCGACATGTAGGGTGGATGGTAATTTCCATTATGATTTAGTACAGACTCGGAAAATTCTATAAATGAATACCTGCAGCACTTTTTTATGCAAGTATTTCTTGGGATGGTAATTTCCATTATGATTTAGTACAGACTCGGAAAATTCTATAAATGAATACCTGCAGCACTTTTTTATGCAAGTATTTCTTGATTGGCAATATGAAACCTTTTCAAGTAGAGTAATTTTATTTGTTACAAGTCGCTCTATTTCGAAGTCGAACACTTTTTTAAAATGATTTTCTCTACAGGTTGGTTGGACACACCCAAAATCTGACATTTTTACGTCATAGACGTGGATACATTTATTACTTTTTTTACAAATCGGACTCAAAAACATACTCGTATACTTAACTATATTGAGGACATAATTAAAAACCTACCTCTTATCGCACGAAATTTAGAACATAGTGGGAGAGTGACAGTTTTAGTGCAATATATTGATCTGACATTAATGCATTAAAATGATTTTCTCTACAGGTTGGTTGGACACTCCCAAAATCTGACATTTTTACGTCATAGACGTGGATACATTTATTATTTTTTTTACAAATCGGACTCAAAAACATACTCGTATACTTAAGTATATTGAGGACATAATTAAAAACCTACCTCTTATCGCACGAAATTTAGAACATAGGTAGTGGGAGAGTGACAGTTTTAGTGCAATATCTGACATTAATGCATTCGGGTGGAATTAGCATTTTGAAAAAAAAAGTTCTAGATATTTCGAGTGTGGGATCCAACATCGCCTGACTCCCAACCTTCCTGTATTGCATCTTGGTTAATTACAGGTTGGGTATTGCATTGCATAAGTTTTATGTTGTATAAGTATTCTCAACTTCACAGTATCTGCCTAATAGGAACCCTATGTATATACACAGATAAAGTAGTTGTGTGTTTTCTTTATCAGATGGATATTTAGCATAAGGTAGTTCAAATTAGCTGAATGCGGAATCTTTCGGGTGGAATTAGCATTTTGAAAAAAAGTTCTAGATATTTCGAGTGTGGGATCCAACATCGCCTGACTCCCAACCTTCCTGTATTGCAATTGCATCTTGGTTAATTACAGGTTGATCCATCCTTGCCTTCTGACCTTGAGACTTGCTGCCATCAGAACAGAAACCCTCCCTCCTTAATTGTATCAAACACGAGAACCAATATACAATCTTGTTTTTTTCTTCGATTTATCTTGCTTTTTTTTCTCCGATTTTTACCTCAGCTTGTTTCCTGACAGAGAACAGGTTTATTTCGCTCTTTTTATCAGTACAAAACTAGCAGACTCTTATCGCACGAAATTTAGAACATAGTGGGAGAGTGACAGTTTTAGTGCAATATATTGATCTGACATTAATGCACTCGGGTGGAATTAGCATTTTGAAAAAAGTTCTAGATATTTCGAGTGTGGGATCCAACATCGCCTGACTCCCAACCTTCCTGTATTGCATCTTGGTTAATTACAGGTTGATCCCACCTTGCCTTCTGACCTTGAGACTTGCTGCCATCAGCAGAACAGAAACCCTCCCTCCTTAATTGTATCAAACACGAGAACCAATATACAATCTTGTTTTTTTCTTCGATTTATCTTGCTTTTTTTTTTCTCCGATTTTTACCTCAGCTTGTTTCCTGACAGAGAACAGGTTTATTTCGCTCTTTTTATCAGTACAAAACTAGCAGACCAGGAGATAAATTCACATGGATTCAATTTCCTTTCGAAATACCTAGTCTGAGATCATGTCATCCAAGTTTTATTGAATTCACTTGTGCGCTGAACTGTTGAAGGTACTCTAAAACTCTAAAGCTCTAAACCAAGAGGGGGGCCTACACTTTGCATTAACATGGTTACCTACATTTTGAGAATTTATAAATTTTCTAGTATGAACTGCTAGGAGATGATCAAGATCTCTTGGGAAATTTTTACACTGCATGGCATATGTCCTTTAGAAATACTTACCTAAAAATTGACAAAGGAGGTATAAAGGACTTCATAGATTACGATACATATTGATGATAAATTGATATTACTTAATCATTATAATACCCATGTATAGCTACTAGCAGACCAGGAGATAAATTCACATGGATTCAATTTCCTTTCGAAATACCTAGTCTGAGATTATGTCATCCAGTTTTATTGAATTCACTTGTGCGCTGAACTGTTGAAGGTACTCTAAACCAAGAGGGGGGCCTACACTTTGCATTAACATGGTTACCTACATTTTGAGAATTTATAAATTTTCTAGTACTTATGAACTGCTAGGAGATGATCAAGATCTCTTGGGAAATTTTTAAACTGCATGGCATATGTCCTCTAGAAATACCTCCCTAAAAATTGACAAAGGAGGTATAAAGGACTTCATAGATTACGATAATACATATTGATGATAAATTGATATTACTTAATCATTATAATACCTACCTATATATAGCAAGTAATAACTCATATTTCATACGAGTATTACCTATAAGTTATAAGCCCACGATAAAAGCGTACCTATACTATAGTAAGGACATTGTGAAGTAACTGTAAAATCATTCAATCAATACCTGTATGTATGTCAATACAAGATTAATTTAATTGACCTTGAATTTTATAGATCATGTATAGCAAGTAATAATTCATATTTCATACGAGTATTACCTATAAGTTATAAGCCCACGATAAAAGCATCTATTATAGTAAGGGCATTGTGAAGTAACTGTAAAATCATTCAATCAATACCTGTATGTATGTCAATACAAGATTAATTTAATTGACCTTGAATTTTATAGATCACTCATAAGTTCCGACGTTAGAACTATTGAAAGCACTTTCTTTGTTTCCTTCCTTCTTTGTTGAACTTCAAGTGACTTAGTCGGTAGAACATTGTTGGCATGATGAAGAGCTATATAGATATCTTGTTGTGAAATGTAAAACAAGTGTTGTAATAAGTGAAATAGAATAAATGATTCATCAAGCTCTATCATATCTGCTAGAACACGTTTATTGGAACAGTTGTTAGTCTAGGTAAGTGCCGTATGTGCTTTTCACATTTAAGTTTAAACATGGATCTACATAGGTACATGATTTGTAGGTGTCTATCTGTGTTAGGACCTACTTTTGTGTAGATGCTATTGATGCAAAATTGGACAACCAATGACGGAATTTGAGTTAGAAAAGAAAGCCAATTCCAATAAAAAGACTATAGATGTGTTGGTAAATCTTTAAAATGGGCAGGGTATGCTTATTCTGCCGAAAAATATGACCTTTATTAACCATAAGTATTTCTTTAGAAGACTTCTTTCTTTGGTACCTTGATCCTTTGATTCAGAGGCAAAATCATCCTGTATGTCTGGCTTGGCTCAGATTTATTTGCACATACCTTAATACATACCACAGCTATACTATACAAAGTATTAATGCAAATGTACAACTATGTATACTTATACGTATCCACACTTGAGTAATTAGAATTTTTAAAATGGGCAGGGTATGCTTATTCTGCCGAAAAATATGACCTTTATTAACCATAAGTATTTCTTTAGAAGCCTTCTTTCTTTGGTACCTTGATCCTTTGATTCAGAGGCAAAATCATCCTGTATGTCTGGCTTAGAATCTCTAGGATGGCTCAGATTTATTTGCACATACCTTGATACATACCACAGCTATACTATACAAAGTATTAATGCAAATGTACAACTATGTATACTTATACGTATCCACACTTGAGTAATTAGAATAACTTGGTAATTACATATTGCATTGCATAAGTTTTATGTTGTATAAGTATTCTCAACTTCACAGTATCTGCCTAATAGGAACCCTATGTACGTATATACATATTCATTTCTAAAGATATGATGTTGTGAATCTGTTTTAAAACTCATGAAGTAGCTGCAGAGTTACTGAAGGTATTCTTGGGCACATGCTAATTGTTATTTAATAATCATCATAAACAATGTATAGATTTATCATTTGTATGGATCATATTTTTCCATCAGCTCATAATGGAGTTCACTTATTTGGCATGTGCGCACGGGTGATGTGTATATGGTACTGATTAATGCATTTCCTACCTTGTTCAGCTAAACCTTTCCATCTTGTTCAGTTCTATACAACTTGGTACACATATTTCGTTCAGCTAAATTTTCACGCAGTACTGAGACCATCTAGAATTTTATTGAACTTGAAATATTGCTGACCTCTCTTTAATTTATACTGCAATTTTCTTGAAAATCTGTAGGTACAACTAAGAGGCGAACCTACTGTGGTTACAACTTACAGCTATTGATAGAATCCGTCTCTCAAAATCTCCAGTATAGATATTGAAGTTGGATACACGAATGGTTTATTTGAAAATGAGAGTTTCACCTTGATTAATTCTTCCTTAATTGCCAAGGTACAAACTGTAAGTTCCGATATGACCGTATGACAAAAATTCTATCAGTCGCATAGAAAAAAAAGTCAATACATAATCATTAATCATTACCAAAACAAGATACAATGACAGTAGATACTAGATACCCAAAATATGCCCGGCAATAGTCTACCAGACGTTTCAGTAATGTAATTCAAAACTTTGAAGGTGATCCAGTCAGATGATAGAAGAAAGGAGGAGGGCTATTACGGAATATAAAGTTCTGGTATCGTGATCAAATAGAATTAAAGAACCATATTGAAGAAATAATATCTAAACAAATTCACTGCACTCTCATTATTGACCAGTCGATAAAGCAGTGCTAGGTGACACCTAGATCGCGAGTACCTACATCCTCAATTCTTCATTGTTGCCTACATCTCTTGTTTTCATTGGTACGTCTTCATGAATTTGTTTTACTGAGGAATGTATTGTGATCTGAAAATTCAGATGGCACACACAATTATAAATAATGCACCTAGAAGAAGGCATTGTGCACTCATCTCTCATAGTGACCCCTAGCATGTGTTGCGTTGATCTCTAAACAAAGTTCACTTTTATTTTTATTCGGATGTGAAGTCGTGTTCTTTGTGGATTTCATTTGATAAAATGCACCTAGGAGAAGGCATCGTGCACTCATCTCTCATAGTGACCCCTAGCATGTGTTGCGTTGATCTCTAAACAAAGTTCACTTATATTTATTCGGATGTGAAGTCGTGTTCTTTGTGGATTTCATTTTCCTTTCTGGACTAGCAACAAGCTCAGAAGTCAGATGTGTCCTAGACTCATTACCAAAACAAGATACAATGACAGTAAATACCCAAAATATGCCCGGCAATAGTCTACCAGACCTTTCAGTAATGTAATTCAAAACTTTGAAGGTGATTCAGTCAGATGATAGAAGGAAGGAGGAGGGCTATTACAGAATATAAAGTTCTGGTATCGTGATCAAATACAATTATTAAAGGACCATTGAAGAAAAAATAAACAAATTTACTGCACTCTCATTATTGACCAGTCGATAAAGCAGTGCTAGGTGACACATAGAACACGAGATTCATGTCATCAAATAGTTAAATCAGTAGGTACATCAACTCCATTCCAAAATCTAGCAACATGTTTTGTTGAAGTTAATGATGGGTTTCTTCATGTCATGAAATAGTTAAATCAGTAGGTACATCAACTCCATTCCAAATTCTAGCAACATGTTTTGTTGAAGTTAATGATGGGTTTAAACTAATGAAGCATCAGGAGTGTGGAAGTGTCAAATTATGTGGAACCAGAGGAGCTAGACATTGTGTTGTGTAAATTATTCAATGAATCGCTTAATAAGTGGAAGTGGTTCTTTGTTCTTACAAGTGCGACAACCCATGAGGTTCCGGTGCTTCACCAGCCCAGCATCATGAGAATGACATCACAGCAGTGGTGGAGTTTATACCAATGTAACTATAACTACCTGAACAGTCAAATTGACAAGGCTCTAAGACTCGAGTCATTTGTGACTCTGGTGGCTTCTATCCCAGCACAATAATTAACAATGCATATATTTCATGGACTCCGCAAGATATTCCTGGACATGGAACATGGTTTCTCTGGAGAGTAAAATACAATATTACATGAGGTTCTTGTTAAATGTCAACAATAAAATAAAAGAACACAAAGTCCGAAGCAAAGTCAAGCGTGCATGAACGAAATGGATATGAATAACGAACTTCTAGTAGAAGCAAATCTGGTAGATGCAGATAATGGCAAGAGTATACTATTGCAACATTGGCCTTATACAGAAATCTGATAGAAAATTAATACGTTTAGCACTAGCAGATCTCATAACAAAAATCTTACATACAGCTCCTTAGATAACGAGCTTTTACACAAAACATAGGTAAGAATGTTGGTAAGTTAGTACGTACCTCTGAACCATCCTACAAAAATGATCTTAAATCAAAGTAGGTAAGTCTTGTAAGCACTTGTGAAAGAGACATACCTAACTTTTACACAAAACATAGGTAAGAATGTTGGTAAATTAGTACGTACCTCTGAACCATCCTACAAAAATGATCTTAAATCAAAGTAGGTAAGTCTTGTAAGCACTTGTGAAAGAGACATACCTATAACAATGCTCATTCTATCATAGGTACTATGAATAAAATCTACATACATACAGCCGTGTATGAGTGAAAGTCGCAGAGTTTCCTCAAAATCCAATCACTCTGATTCCATTATTGTGGACAAATTTCTAAGAATCTTGAAAACTCAAGATGCATGTTCATTGTCAAATGGATTTTGACATTTATTTTACTCTCTATCATTACTCTTTCTATGTGAGGCATTAGAACTGATCCAGCCAGACTTGGGTCCTACCCCTACATCTTACCTGTCACCTGTCAATATTATTCCTTATCCATTCACATTTCCTCACTCCTTCACTGGATGGATCGCATTTCTGGACTGACGAAGGATCAAGGTCGCTTCATTAATGACAATGTCAATAGGCAGATTATGTGAGGCTGATCCAATCCTTATCTTGTATTTTTATGCAGAACCGTTTTCCTTTCTATAAACATCTAGGCAGAATTCTTCCAATGTTCAGTGAACCATGAGTTGCCTCATGTGAAAACATCATTATATAGTTTCACGACCAATCACCGCCACCAACTGATGGACAACAGAACTTTTCTTTTGATCTAGAATTCTAGACGCACACTTCAGAAAATTCTCGATCATTCAATCCTTATCTTATATTTTCATGCAGAACAGTTTTCCTTTCTATAGACATATAGACATCTAGGCAGAATTCCTCCAATGTTCAGTGAACCATGAGTTACCTCATGTGAAAACATCATTAGTTTCACGACCAATCACCGCCACCAACTGATGGACAACTTTTCTTTTGATCTAGAATTCTAGACGCACACTTCAGAAAATTCTTGATCATTTCGATGTCGGTAAATGTCCAATGACTTTAAAGTCTTTAAACAACTTATTCAATTTCACATTTATTGAAATGCTGCAAATACAAAGTAAACTAAAAGTAGATGAACTTCACATTGTATTGATCTGTTTACGATGATATTGAAAACATTGAAACTTTACAAAAAATTCTAAAAAATGGAAGTTTATAAATATTTTAGATAGACATTGAATTCCATGAAAGAATCGTAAATCCATACAAGATATTCTGAAATATGACGAAGTATTGGTAAGAATATAAAATCATGGATTCACTTACAACTTTGAGTTTTAAGCATACGAGTAACGAGTATCCATCAAGTTGGACTACAACCTGAATACAAAACGTCTAGATTCTAGAACAACTTTATCTGCCAAAGTACATCAAGTATTGAAGCAGGTTGATTAATAGAAGAACCTGATGATTTTTTTAAACCTATTTTATTTTGATACGTTTAAAGTAAAGACAAGTTTTTTTATGTGTTTTTGACAGGGTGTATCAATCTGTTAACACTATGATGAAATCAGCTCAAACAATGATATTATCAATTTCTGAGAGGTCAATTCTGTCAACATTTTGTTTTTACGTTCTCTTTGTCTAGGACACTCCAGTTGGTGTTTGCTCACATTCTCATTATTACTTGATCGGTTTTATATCAACAGTTAGGGCTCAGGCCCTATTTTATTTCGATCAACATTTACTGGTAGGGAGCAGTACCTGACTACCTACATTGGAGAAACAGAATTTTGGAATGAACGAATTTCTTCGCTTGTCTGTGAGACCTGTGAGTATTTTCACAGCATCTCAATTAAACGTTCCTCGTAGACAAGAGGTATGAATAATTATGTCGAATACGTCTACTTCTATACATACTCTTATAGTTTGCACTATAGATAGGTATGGACGCAATTTACATGTTTATACAACAAACATTGTGATGTAAAATGCGTTACATATTATTGTTTTATCATTCATGTTCATAAAAACAATCAAACCAGAACAAGACGGGAGGTGGCTTGTGCGTTAAATTAGGTGAAAGGAAAGTGGTAGATATTCTCATACCAAAACCGCGCACATACGAGTACAAATGAGAGATATAAAATATAGATCCATGCCAACAAAAGGGGCTAAAGTGTCCAAGGAAATCTCTTTAGAACATCCAAGAGGGTAAGAAATACAAATTATCTAGTTGACCGATGGAAAAATGGCCCAAAGCGGATTGAAATGGATGATCTCAGGGAACAGATTTTGAGAAATCTAATAATCTAAAACAGTTTTGTCCAACATCAGGTGTATGCAAATACCAGGTCATCTGAGCCGCCTCAGGAACAAAAGAACAATAACGATTCCACTTGATAACAGTGATTCGATTGAAAGATTGCTTTGGAAGAAATGGTTGAAGCCAAATGTGAAGATCAAGTTAAGAGATTCAGCAAACAACCCAGAAGAAAGTGAAATCGGCTGAAATGTTATTATGTGGGAATGTTATCATTAATGTTAGGAGCGCTAGTGTGTTAATATTACAGTGTGTTATGTTGGTGATGTTTATGTATGAGCTACAGGGTGGTCGGAGGAAGGTGTTTATGTATGAGCTACAGGGTGGTCGGAGGAAGGTGTCTATGTCTACCTAGAGACGATAGCTTTGGAAAATGCTCGTGTTAGGACCTTTGTAAAATTTGCACATTTTCACTTTGAGCAATGTTTTTCTAAATGTATTCTCCTTTATCTATTTTATCGGGATTGTATATCAACACTGTCTCTATCAAACCATAGTCAGTACCTACACACATTAGTATTTTTTTCCTGTTTTAGCAACCCCAGTTCCCCACAACTATTCGCTCATTCTGTATTTAGAACAAGTATTTAGGATCTATAGGGTTAAGCATCCGATATGTAAAGCTCTAGAAATAAGATCACTACACGATCGTGTAAGCTTTGAAATCAAAAGTTCTTTTAATATGAGGTAACTTACTAAGTGAGGTGCTTTGCCAGGATAGAATTACGCCAATCTTTGGATCAAAGTCCATCAGTGGAAAACATTAGAAGTAGAATTAGTAGTTACCTAGGTTCTTTATCGTAGAAACCATGCATTTTTACGAAGTCTAGATTCCTTTAGTTAATTTAAGTACATACCTACCTACCTACTTTATAGATTTAGATAGGTACTAAATAAGCTAATACTTCAATGTTTCTATCATAACCATCATCAAATATGCTTTCTACTTAGACAGAATCACAGAAAACCTATACTCGGAGTAGCATCCAATTAATTAATAAAGTAGTTAGGTGGTACTTCAGGCATCTTGCTATTTATGAGAAATTATCTGTTAATAATTCTTTCCTCATTTATTTCCGGCTCATCTGCTTGGCTAAGTTCTTCATCCTAGGAGACGACAGTTATTATCCAAAAAGATACATAACCACTGACTGTAGATCACCCTTAGCATCTGCCGTAGACATCATACTTTCTCCTCGAAGACGTCTTGGTGCAAGATTGTTTTACATCATGCCTTTTGCCTTGACTGAATGATTGGCTGCACAAATTAATGCACATCTCTCATATAAAATGCAATGTTTTCTTGATGTACACGGTGGAATATTTCCCTTTGCTGTAAAATGTTGATGAGAGTGTACAGTGTGAGTATTAGCCCAACGCTGTAAATTGTTCGTTGTATCATGGCAACGGAAGCACTTCTTTTGGGGTTTTGACGGTGGTGCTTCTAATGTTGATGACATTACTGTCAAAATATTTGATAAGGTGTGCAACACACAACTTTTCCAGCTCCTAGGAAATCTCATGAGTGATCTGAACGGCCAGAGTGCGTAGAGGCATCAGAACCAAAATTATGAGATTGTACGAGTATTTGCTCAAAGACAGGCCCTATGAAATTTGTAGACTGTTTCTTCTATCAAGCACCGAACCCCTGAAGACGAGCCTAATACAGGCAATACGATTGAGCTTGACCGGAAGGATGTTACCTAAAAATTGGAGTCGTCTGCTTCTGTTCCAATTGATAACAGGCAAAATTCCAACAAGTTATTTAAGTTATCTATACTGTGAATTGTAGAATCACTTGGGACGTAAAAAAATATATATTAGAAGAACTGTTAATGATAGGTAGGTAATATCTAGAATTTTGGTAGGCACCTATAGGAATACTTAATACGAGTAATATTCAAAGCTTTAATTTCAACAGTGAGGAGTTCGTTCTTTAGTAGGTACCTAAAATTAAATATGATTTTAGTAATAGAGCTGTGAAATTGCTTTGCGATTTTACAAAATGAACTAAATATTACCTATATAGGTATCTAATTAATTTGACTCTATTAGTTAGGTAAGCAAACGCTATTCGTCTTTTGAAAATTCAAATTTAGCACGTTGATTCCTTGTTCCTTCCTATTACGAACTTTTGTAAATTATTATACCTAATTATAATGTCCACGATTCAGTCTATAAGTCTCTGTTGAAATCAACACCAAGTTGTATGATTATTATAGTTTCAATGCTAATTATATTTTCCTTTCTGCTTGGTTCCAGGTAAGAAATCGGATACATAATTATCCCGATGATGCTAATTATATTTTCCTTTCTGCTTGTTTCCAGGTAAGAAATCGGATACATAATTATCCCGATGATTGGTGGAGACGTCAATGTTACACTTATCTCTTGGTCCAAGACTCCAAAGGTGTAATTTTGAAGTTTGGTAAGATTAAAAGTTTTTTCTTTCTATTTTGCATGGGATTTTCACATTAAATTTAATAATTTTATTTCGTTCAGCAGAAGTTGGGTTCGATTACCCCTGGTTCAAAGGGCTACCGCACAATACTCCAAATAGATTTAAGAAATAAAATATGTAAACTATAAGAGATTGAGGAAGTAATGTCTCATGTCTAGCAAAAAATGGAAATCAATTTAGAACGATGACTAAGTGTTATTTTGAAGCTCCATCCAGATGTACATATTCATTTGTAATCAATTAAAAATTGAAATGACAGCATTCACAATCTCTAATTGCATTTTGTATTAGATGTGGTGGTCCTAATTTTGATCGCAGTCATATATTATTAGGAAAAAGCTTCAAGATCACTAACCTGATCCTGTAGAGTTTTGACATTTGGATTGACATCAGGATAATACAATGAAATTGTTCCTGTTTGGAGTAGATTATGCTATATCTATCCATTATCTAATATAGTGAATTTTAATGTCATTGTCACCGTCGCTTTTTCATCACTTGCTCTGGAAATGGAATCAGGTGTAGAAACCATCTTCATGTCATCAAATAGTTAAATCAGTAGGTACATCAACTCCACTCCAAAATCTAGCAACATGTTTTGTTGAAGTTAATGATGGGTTTTCATTTGTTAATCTGTAGGTAAATGTTTTTAAAGAATGAACTTACCTGTATAGTGCGAACACAAGGAACATTGCTAATACATTATCACCCTTTTAAAGAAAAAATCATAAAATGGAAAATCATTGCGAATTACTAAAGTAATTTTTCTTTTACTCCCAGCTCTCGTAATCCTAATGGTTGGAAGAAGTTTGACATTTGGAGAAAAAAATCATCCAATGAAGTAAAAAATAAAATGTTCTAAAGAACATCTTGGAACAAGTAGTAAATGCCAGAGACATGCATGGGTGAATGCAAAGATGTTTGCGTGAATATGATGCCGCAATGAAGAAATCAAACAATGTTGAGAACATTTCACTCGAGAGCAACACAATCGAGACTTGAAAATGTGTGAAATAATGAAAAAGTAATAATTGAAAAAATAATACGTCATGTTAGAACTTTGACTTCATGTTCTTCCAAGCAAAGTGTTCATCTAAAGCTGTAGGATGAAATATCAAAGTCCCCAGCACGAACAAACATCTAATGAAAGTTACAAAAAAATAAAATTTCAGTCATCATTTCACAATTTAAATTAAACGCCTACGAAAAATAATGTCGAGTTCAATTTCAGCACAAATAATTGAATAAAATACAAATAATAATATGATGATTAATATACATTCCCATGAGAGGAACAAGGGAGAGAAAATTTCTACTTGTTAGTGGATGTGTCAAAATTACCGAAGACTGCTTTGTAAAGAGAGTGGTGCATGTTTCAAACCTCTTTGCTTAGTTCTGCGTGAGTATGGTCTGACATTGACCTTTGATCCTATGTACCTACGTAGTTGTACATTTTAATTTTCTCAAGAAGCTGTTCATGAAATCATGATCAGAGTTTTTTGAGTGGGTTGTTTACTAAAATTATGAAACTGCATGGTATAGTTATGTATGCAGTGAAATAATCTTTCAAAGACAGAGGATAGGTCTAAAACGTGTAACAAATTCCGTCCCCGTCACATTCAAATGTCCAGCTCTAGAGGTAGCTAATGGAGGAGGGCTTATCATGTTAGTCATGAAATTAATAATCTTCTTAGCGCAATAACACCTGAAGGCCACACATCCACAGAGTTGTCTGTGCAATATTGTCTTTTGTTCTATTTTTATGTGATTTGTATACGTCGCGCAACCTCTTTATCAACATTTGACATCCGTTGCGTTAAATCCATTGGGTCTTATAACAGAACTTACCACCAGAGTTTCCACATGGTCTCTTGCGGTGGAAAACAGTTTTCGTCCTTTTCTTTTTGGTTTCTTAGGAACACCTAAAGTCTTTTCCTAAAATACACCAGAATTTTTCTAAATAGGTACCAATACACGTACTTTTGCCTTAGTTCCTCCCTATTATTTCATTAGTGTATAGGTGTAGGACTAGCATATCAACTTACCAACAGATGTTGAAGAACTACGAACTGAATCCTATTTTCGTCTCTGATTTTTTGAATCAGTTACGTCAAACAAAATATCTCATCTACCAATGTAGTTGAAACTATACCTACCTGAACAGTCAAATTGACAAGGCTCTAAGACTCGAGCCATTTGTGACTCTTGTGGCTTCTATCCCAGCACAATAATAATTAACAATGCTCATTCTATCATAGGTACTATGAATAAAATCTACATACATACAGCCGTGTATGAGTGAAAGTTGCAGAATTTCCTCAAAATCCAATCACTCTGATTCCATTATTGTGAACAAATTTCTAACTGAAATATAATGATATCGAAATATATTCTATACAAATATTGGAGTAATAATAAAATTGAGAATTTGCAATAATCATGAATTCATGATCGATTTGCATGGTTTCATTGAATCACTAGTATCACCCTCCATTCATCAGGTCATCAGCCATCAAATTATGACTGACTTAAATATTATTTGCAAGTTAATTTCATGCAAGTTTTAAGAATATTACTGTTCTCAATTTTAGACTCCGTTTTATTTTTCTCTTGTGAAGTGTGTCTGCCAATATGTTCGATCATAGAGGACTAAGGTTTTGAGATGCATGTTCATTGTCAAATGGATTTTGACATTTATTTTACTCTCTATCATTACTCTTTCTATGTTAGGCATTAGAACTGATCCAGCCAGACTTGGGCCCTACCCCTACATCTTACCTGTCACCTGTCAATATTATTCCTTATCCATTCACATTTCCTCACTCCTTCACTGGATGGATCGCATTTCTGATGTCCTTCATAATAAATCGGAATGATCTTCAATGAACTCCATAGTTTGATGTTACCAACGATTTTGATGATAACCTAATGAATTTCCAACGTTCATTCGAAACTAATTTATCTTCCTTAGTATAGCTAATAGACCTGACTGCCTTGTCCTAGGTGAGATACTTAATAGCAATTCAACTAAGCAATGACTTTGTACAAATAGGCAAGGAACATGGAAATTACTTACGGTATTCAACTGGAGGTCTATAGAACCTAGGAGGAAATAGGCGTTCCTATTTTGCCATTTGAATATCGGTTTATTTGGTTCACATTGGTTGTTGGTATTCCTATTTGGCAGATACCTGCTGATGCTAGACCAGTTTGTTGTTATTTGGTTCACATTGGTTGTTGGTATTCCTATTTGGCAGATACCTGCTGATGCTAGACCAGTTTGTTTGAATTGCGTTATGAGCTCGAGATATAGGCTAGGCAGATATGGACGTACTTGTTACTCTTGTTAGGTACAAGTAGTCTAATACGAGGTATAAAAGGGCATTTATGTATATCTACGTTGTTCTATGCTTACGTATCAAAACATGCATAGAGTGTATACGTATTGCTGTGTTTTGATGAGATTTAATATTTGGTAAATATTATAATTGTTATATAAATCAAATATAAACCATATTGAGAAAGAAAAAAATTCATGCATAAATATTTGCCTCGACTTAGGAGAATTTGGAGTATTCTGAAGCATTCACCCAGTTTGAGGAGGGAGCCGTTTTCCTCAACATTTCTGGGTGCAATGGATATTGTACGTATCTAATAAGTAATAAGTAGATAGTAATATCTATCTGAAGGTAGAGTAACTGGGAAAGACGCTTTTCTTTTTGGTTGCCACAAATTTCTTCTATCAATTTCACCTGTCAGATTTTCACTTGCAATGGATTTTCCAGAATAGGTACCTACAAACATTCTACTCTAAGAGCGTGATTTCTAAACTGTATGGTGTAACAGTGTAAGGAGCTGGACCCTAATTAGATAATAGAGTACACATTGATCATACAGTGTGGAAGTGTATAATGGAAGAGGAAAGTTTGTCGATAAATGAAGATATCATAGCACAAGTCTTGAAATGCTGTCCAAACAGCGCGGTGCCGGCGAATTCTGCATATGTAACATGTACCTACCTATGTGTCCATCTGTGAAAAGTTCTGGATCGATTATCTACAGGAATTTAGAATCCTTAAATTTTCTCAGACGGGGCTATGATTTTATGTCTTATGACTGCATATTTCGCAATCTATCAGGTATTTTAAATTTCTGTCATTAATTTTTCAATTAAATTGATCCACTCGCATTTTTTCTTCAAAATATCGTTGTTAGTAGGACCATTCGGTGGAGGTCGTCCGAGTAGAGGCATTCGAATAGAAAGACGTGTTCTGGCTCACCCTGTAGACTTGCACTCTAATTTGTTACCTCACGAGATGGTTCCCATGAATAATGAAATTGATGAATGAACTTCAGTACAGAAGCCTCGGACCAGTGTGAAGTCAGTACTCTCCACGCTTCAGGTTTCAACTGGGAGTGATGTAATCTCCACTAAACCTGAGCGTCCAGTGCTAGGTACAGGGATGTTTGAATCCCATTGGAAAGCATCGGAGTCCTGGAATTCTACCTAAGTTCATGACAGTAAGTATGTTTATTTAGATACCAGTACCGTTCAACATCAAGGTTACTCTACCTACTTACCTTTTGTGTCTAATCTCTTGGAGCAGTTTTTGGTAATGGAAGAGGAAAGTTTGTCGATAAATGAAGATATCATAGCACAAGAGTCTTGAAATGCTGTCCAAACGGCGCGGTGCCGGCGAATTCTGCATATTTAACACGTACCTACCTATGTGTCCATCTGTGAAAAGTTCTGGATCGATTATCTACAGGAATTTAGAATCCTTAGATTTTCTCGGACGGAAGTCTACAAAACTCTTATGACTGCATATTTCGCAATCTATCAGGTATTTTAAATTTCTGTCATTAATTTTTCAATCAAATTGATCCACTCGCAGTTTTTCTCCAAAATATCGTTGTTAGTTGGACCATTCGGTGGAGGTCGTCCAAGTAGAGGCATTCGAATAGAAAGAAGTTCTGGCTCACCCTGTAGACTTGCACTCTAATTTGTTACCTCACGAGATGGTTCCCATGAATGGTATTTTAAATTTCTGTCATTAATTTTTCAATCAAATTGATCCACTCGCAGTTTTTCTTCAAAATATCGTTGTTAGTTGGACCATTCGGTGGAGGTCGTCCGAGTAGAGGCATTCGAATAGAAAGAAGTTCTGGCTCACCCTGTAGACTTGCACTCTAATTTGTTACCTCACGAGATGGTTCCCATGAATAATTATTTGCTCACTCCCATTTTCCTTATTTGATTTGTATTGAAAAAAGCCCGAGGGATGATAAAGATGTAAGGTAACAACCAAAGCACGTCAACTTATCGCATTCTCCATGACTCCATTCTTGACATGCTCCTGTGTCACGTCAAAATATCTAACTACTCCATGTGGCGTGTCACGTCACGTCACGCGTCGGAATGACCAGATGTTTGTCAGTGGTATCATGTGAACTAAACTTCCAACCCGGTGCTAAGTGTAGGTTTACATACCTGCTAAGTCTTACCTAACATTTTGACACAAAAAATGTAAACATTCCCTTCTTAGTCTCAGTCCAGTTCTCTGGAGTCTTCACAACTGGGAGTGATGTAATCTCCACTAAACCTCAGCGTCCAGTGTAGGTACAGGGATGTTTGAATCCCATTGGAAAGCATTGGAGTCCTGGAGTTCTACATAAGTTCATGACAGTAACACTCGCACTTATGAACAAGAATGATCGTTCTTATCAAGTCAAAATTGACCAATCAAATGCCTTGAGACTATGCTTAGCACGAACTTAAGAGCCAGCATTTTGTTCATAAATATGGGTGTTAGTATGTTTATTTAGATACCAGTACCGTTCAACATCAAGGTTACTCTACCTACTTACCTTTTGTGTCTAATCTCTTGGAGCAGTTTTTCTAAAATCAATGACATACCATAATCACCGAAGTAAAGGAGAGTGGGTATAACTTTTAAACTTGGTAGTATTCTATGTGAACTTGATTCATTATAATGCAACAAAATGGCCCTTTTTGTAATTATTTATTGATTTGCTAGAAGAATTTGAAAAAAAAAAAAAAATCTCGAAATTGTGCTTACAGAAACACTTTCAACTATCAGTATACCAAGGTATTTCCATTTCTTTTGTGCTGGAGCAGCTTTTCCCTGATCCTGTATTCCGGAGAAATGCAAGAGGCATTTTAAAATTTAATCTATGACAGAATAAAATGTATCGCTCATTAGATTTTTTTACTGTGGTAGGTAGGTACCTATGGACATTTTCTGATACCGAGTTAGGTTGGTAAAGTAAACAGATAAATAAACTAAACATACCCATAGTTGTGTATGTACTTTCAATACTGATAATGTGATAATGATTTATTTCTTGGATAAACACATCTATGTTTCTAAAGAACAATCAGGAGGCATTCATCAAGATTAAGCCTCATTGCCGTGCAGAGAGAACGCAGAATTCACATCATTCCCAACGTTATTGACATGGTTCCCGTTCCCAATGCTGAATCTGCTGATGCACTATTCAATAAAACTCGAAACACAACGATTGACTTTTCAATTCCACAAGGTCACAAGTTGGGAAGATGTTCCAACTTGTCGTGACGGGTACACGGGAGATTGGTAATGATCGACATTTCACAGAGAATACAAGAATGATCTACTAACGGCATCCATTGATGAGACAGATAAGGACGGAATCTTCATGGCTTTGAAGATTCAGAATCTACAGGATGTTTTACTTGAATACAAGAAACTCAACAAATAATGGAAAGATTCACAATAGATTCTATCAAAAGTGTTCTTTTCCACAATCCTAAGCATTTTGTTCATTTCCAAGTAATCTGTTTAATATGAGATACATAGCTGATATCTTCTTTGTTGCCTTTTTTGATAGACTGCTAATAACAGTAATAACTGAAGAAATGTTCCTACAACAGATCGATATCGGATTACAAAATACACTGAAGTATGTTGAGTACATTTCAATGAGTATAGGTACTGATGCTATTTTTAGTGTCTTCGTTGATGACTCTTTTTCTCACTCATTTCCAATACCTTAGCTATTTGAGTAGGAAGGTACATACTTTCAAATATCTCAAAAACTTTGTACCTATTGCCAGAACTTGATACAGATTTTGAAATGAAATCCATCTTCCCCAGCTTAACATCATTTTCTTATAACGTAATACTACCCCGTATATTGAACTGCTCTAACACTGTTCACTAGGAGACTAGAGCGAACAAATGAATTGGTTCATTCGCCTTGATCTTTGATTCCTTTTCCTTTCCTTTATATTCCGATCCAATATTTCAGATTTTGTTTGTAAAACCGAGATAATACCCAACTTACTTACACTACTAGACTACTACACTATCAGGATGATTGGTTTTTCTTTGACTTTATGAACAAAGTTGATGATGTTTTCAATGGTCTCAATTTGAATTTAAGAGACCATTAAACTTTTTAAATAACTTTTAAACTTTTACTTCCTCGTACGAAATCTATTAAATAATTATGCAAAATCATTACCGGGTTCGATTACCTACCCATATAAAACAAAAGCAACCTACACATTTGCTATTCACATACTCGTCCAAATTGGATTACTGTGCTCAAGATCAGGATCTCATGCTTCACACTTAGTAAGTCTCTTGGAAATTCTGTTTCAAGCAAAGGAGCTTTGGCTGAAATTTTGGGGACCACGTCGCCAAGCTTGTGAAAGGAGAAACTCTGACTGGAGGGAAGTATCTATTTACACGTTGAAAAAATTTGGTCTTAAGAAAGAATTTGAAGTT
>NW_007380719.1:0-17943 GCF_000475195.1 Diaphorina citri
CATAATCGTAAGGTAGCCATAAAAGTCGACCAGACTGAAATAATATTCTTTTCTTTGTTTCATTCATAAACTTTTAATGGATTGTCTTCGATGGAGGAATGGAGGACCTCCAAGATATTAATTACCTTTGAGAATAAGTATAAAATCATATTTGCACCTGTCAGGCTGTCATCTGTTTGGTGAACGGAAAATTTGAATCAATTTGCCTTTGATACAGGCGCGACTTGTAAGGAGTCCTTGATTTTCCAATTGTGCAAAAACTTGGAAGAAAAGAAAGAATTTTATATGATCATGGTTCACTTACCCTCAATTCTCTCAAAGTGTTGATAGCTTTGGTCGGAAACTCTGTGAGTAGATTGTTGAGCAGGCTCAGTGAGCTCAATGTGTCTTCAACACCCAAGAACGCATTCTCGTTCAGCTCTTGCAGAATATTTCGTTCCAAGTTGAGAGCTGTCAGCGAGTTGAGGTTTTTGAAGATGCCCATATTATTCCCGGGCAGTTGTGTGAGCAGATTTTGCGCCAAGTCCAGGAACGTGAGGCTTTTCAGCCCTTTAATACATTCGGGGACGGACTTCAGCTTGGTGTTCTTCAAGTTGAGATTCTTCAAGCTAAGTTCCAATCCACGGAAACTGTTCTTGTACAACGTGAGGTTGTTATCTGAGAGTTTAAGTGTGACGAGATTGTTCAGTGTGGAGAACGAGTCGTCAGGGATCTTGCCGATTTTGTTTTTCGACAAATCGATGAGCGTCAGATTCTTCAAATGCCGCAACGTCTCCACGGGAACTTGCTCAAGGTCGTTTTCTTGTAGATTCAAATGCTTGAGTGTGAACTCCAAGTGTCGGAAGGCATTGGGTGTGATGGAGTTGATACGACAATGAGACAGTTGGAGATTCTTGATGAAGATACCGTTGAATGTGTTCTCATTGATGTTGCGAATGGCGCTGTTGTTAATGTAGAGGAGATCTAATGGCACTTTGGTGTTGACGTGTTTGTTCAGGGTGGCCTTGAACAAGGGATAGTTGGTGAGGTCGTTACACTGGATGCTAAGCTCGTTAGCGGTGTTGTAGGAACATATGCACGTACTCTGGAGCTCGGACTCGCTCTCATCTTCCCAAGGACATTGGGCTGAGCCACCCTGTATCAACGCTGTCAGTAGGATCAGTGTGACCAGGTGGAAGGGGGAGAAGTGTGACGTCATTGTGTTCAAATGTCGCAGCCATGCTAATGCCATCTACTCCTGAAACAAAAAAGGTTTGAAAAATTAGTGATGGGTTTTCCGAAGTAGTAGGTAAAGATCTCGAAATGTTTACGATTTTACGATGTAACCATCATTGAACGGTAGACGGTAGTGCTACCCTAATAAATTTAGTCTTTCACCAAGTCTCTGAACAAACTGCAGAGCATTTTAGCTAGTTCAGAGGTATTGATTGTACCTCTCATGACGATGATTACCTAACGAAGAGACCCTTAGTTTTTTACGCTACAATCTACGGACTCTAAAATCAAGTGAAAATATCAAGAAGTACTCGTATAACAGGTAAATCCATTCAATAGTGTAATGGAACTATGGATTAATATTCAGAGAAAACACGTCCAAGAATTATCTGAAACAATTATCAAACAGTCGTTACATATTCTTCACAATCATATCTATTCAGTTAGCAAATGATAAGAGTGACAAGAAATCTACGTGATTAGAAAGAAAATCTTATTGAAGACAAATATCCTATGATTAATTGGTATTCTGTGCTTTTATTTGGCAACCAGCCAGAGGCTGGCAGATTGTTTATGTGTTTTTTTAAAAATATATAATCTCTTCTTCTTCTAACTGAAGTGTATGGTTTACCAGCATTGACCATTGTGGTAACCCCAATCTTCTGCAAATAGTACGTTGCCCTCATTGAACAAACAGTAGCAAATCACACAAAACAAACACAGACGTAAGACAAATACCAGTGGTCATCTAAGTTGTGGTTGGGATGAATGAGTTAATCGTGGATTTGGTAGTGTGATGCTTGTGGTTGGAGATATGAATGGATGTTACTGATGTACGAGTGGTAATGTTTAATACTGTTATGAAGGTGAGACTAGGTCTTTGACGAAACCATTTGGTTTTTGTGTTGATTCTGTGCCGACTGTTTTTGCAGAACTTGTTGAAATTCTAGGCAGATTTTTTACTTTTTTCCTTTAATTTTCCCTGGAACTGCAAAGTACTTCCTCTAGGGAGGCTGGTGTACCCAAATGGGAACAAAGTCCTCCAAATATAGGTACAAATAAAGAGGCCAGGCACCTTAAGTAGATATTCTCGTAGATCAGGGGGCAATAAAGATGATGACCGCAATGAGTACCGTTCCGCAAATCGCTGCACTGGCCGCAATTGTGATCTTGTCCATGTGATTGGTGGGCGAGGTCGTGGTGCGCACTTCGCGGCATTGCGAATAGGGTACGGTCTCCGGCGTGACGTTGATGTCTTCTAGAGAGATGACGCAAACTACGATGCATTCCTGGAAAGATCGTAAATGATTGGTTGCAAAGCACTTGGTTGTGATATCCACATAAGTTATGAAAAAGCTTTGTTTTACCACAAAGATTTTGAGATTTGATTTTGATTGTGAGTCCCCTAAGCTGGGATGAATGAACAGAGATCCCCTAAACTGCTCTAAAGAGTCTTTTTGATTGATCGTATCAAAGTCCCTCCAAAAGGTTTTCTTCATTGAACGTAACAGAGTCGTGAGGCACCAAATAGCTTACTCATATCGAAAATCCACGGGCTTTACCCTGAGTTCGAGCAAAACTTAACCGGACCAATTCGTGTAAAGTTTTCTTGAACGTTTAGCATCTTAGTGCTAAATTTGGTGCTTCTAAAACTTCTAGATTTATCTACCGTACTTCGAATTCTGCAGATATCAATATGAATGATCAAGTAGTGAATCTCATCTAATTTACTAATAAGATTCTGACGTGACTTTGTGAAGATTCGTCTTGAAAAGTCGAACAGAAGTCACACTCTTCACAGTTGGGAGAAGGGGTTTCAACCGTTTAAACCGGTCCAGTGCGAGTAAAGAATCTCGTTCACGGATTTATCTACTTACCTGCGGTGGTACGTTCTTGATCTTGAACTCTCGCTCGCTCGCCTCTAGTGGAGGCCCCTGCTTGAAGATCTTATCCCCAAACAGCCGGTACACGACACGAAACCCGAGAATGTTGGTTGTCTGAGAGTCCCATTGTATAATGACAGAGTTATCGTGCCGGTGGGCGCTCTTCACGAGGACTTCTTGGGCGGCCGAAGCACGCTGGTAGCCGCCGCCTAAGACGAGGGGCGGTCAACTCATATCGAAAATTCACGGGCTTTACCCTGAGTTCGAGCAACACTTAACCGGACCAAATCGTGTAAAGTTTTCTTGAACGTTTAGCATCTTAGTGCTAAATTTGGTGCTTCTAAAACTTCCAGATTTGTCTACCGTACTTCGAATTCTACAGATATCAATATGAATGATCAAGTAATGAATCTCATCTAATTTACTGATAAGATTCTGACGTGACTTTGTGAAGATTCGTCTTGAAAAGACGAACAGAAGTCACTTACACTCTTCACAGTTGGGGGAAGGGGATTCAACCGTTTAAACCGGTCCAGTGCGAGTAAAGAATCTCGCTCATAGATTTATCTACTTACCTGCGGTGGTACGTTCTTGATCTTGAACTCTCGCTCGCTCGCCTCTAGAGGAGGCCCCTGCTTGAAGATCTTATCCCCAAACAGCCGGTACACGACACGAAACCCGAGAATATTGGTTGTCTGAGAGTCCCATTGTATAATGACGGAGTTATCGTGCCGGTGGGCGCTCTTCACGAGGACTTCTTGGGCGGCCGAAGCACGCTGGTAGCCGCCGCCTAAGACGAGGGGCGGTCGTTGGGTGGTCCACGCGGTAGTTGGGCGGGTTAGGAGGTTGCCGGCTGTGGATAAGAAATAATTGTCATTCGTCTATTTTTGTAGGTACCTACGTCAAATGATTTTGGTTTCGTATGAAATGGGTTTTTAGAATTTGTGCCTGGGGTCTTATAACTGTTAATATAGGTTAATTATTCAGAAGCCGTGACAATGAAAAAGAAAGCTTCTCTTTGTGTTTAACCTAACGCTATAATAACACTGGTCACTGCTCAAATTGTGAAAGCTCCTCTGTGCGTTTAACCTAACCCTATAATAACACTGGTCACTGCTAATTTTTGACAGCTCCTGTTTGTAGCAATTTTCCATTTTCGTGACTTCTGAACAAATACCTTCGGAACCAATGTAACCACTTGCGTAGAGTGACAATTTACCATGCGGAGTCGAAGTCTGCTATAACCACAGTCTAACTCACCTCTTCGCGTGGTCGCAACAAACTTGGTCGTGGTGGGCGGTGGAGATGGTGTGGTTGTCGGTCGTCTCGTAGTGGTTGATGGTTCAGTGGGGGCCTCCGTTGTGGTCGTGGTAGTCGAACTGGAAACCCTTTGTCTCTGTGTGGTGGGGGCGGGCGGGGGTGATCGTGTGGGCGGTTCTATGTAGGTCACTTCTAGAGGAACGTCCTGACCTTGTTGTTGGCCGATGTTGGACGTCGCGACGACGGTGTCCAGGTCGACGTCGGTGGCTTGGACGGTGCCGACGCCGAGCGTTTCCGAGACGGCGGGATCCGAATCGGCGTCACATGTGAGATCTGGGAATCGGTTGGAATGAAATGAGAAACTCCAAAACTTCAAAAGTGAGTAATCCTAAACTGAATAACGGCAAAAAACTGAAGTGATGCGAAAGTCAATGATTGAACTCTTTCACTAACACACTAAAGGTGTAATGAAGGACTACAAAAAAAAGCCGCTGATCAATAAATCTTTTGATGGCAGGGTTCTTCCGAAAGAATTCTTCCAGCTTCCACCCTATTGCCTGTAATTTCTTCATTGGCAAAAACTGTATATTTACATATATGTCACCGGTTGTCACCGGTAGTCCATGCAGTAATTTTACTGTAACAGTATACCTACATTACAGAGAATCTTAATTATAATAGACCAAAAGTGAACTAATAATGGCTATACATGACATCCCCAACTCACCCTTCACATCAATCCGATAGAAGCTCTTCTCGAAAACTGTATATTTACATATGTCACCGGTAGTCCAAGCAGTAATTTTACTGTAAAAGTATACCTACATTACAGAGAATCTTAATTAAATTATAATAGACCAAAAGTGAACTAATAATGGCTATACATGACATCCCCAACTCACCCTTCACATCAATCCGATAGAAGCTCTTCTCACGCAGCGCCGCAGGCGACGAGCAGAATTGCGGGTTTCGTTCTCGACTTGTAACCTGGAGGTCGCCCTGTTTGATCCACTCTACAATCCAGCGGAGTTTGCAGTCGCACTGGAGAAAGTGGCCTCCCAAACTCAAACCCCGCAGGGTGGTATTTAGGTGACGCAGAGCGGAGAACGGAATGGTTGCCATTGGGTTGCCATCTAAAGCGAGGAGAGTTAGAGAGGGGTTACCGCTGAAGGCTGCACTTGGCAGAACGGTGATCAAGTTGAACCCGATGTCCAGGACCTGTTGGGAAAGTTTAACAGTAAGTCATATCGTTCTAGTTTTTAATCGGGTTGATTTACCCGGAACAACCAGATTCGTAAGTCTGGCTGGGGGACCTTAAACAGGGAGCAGACTAGTGTCTTGCTGTGGGATTACAAAAGTACAAATAGCAAATAGGGATCAGAGCAGCTAAACCCTAACCAGCTATAGGCTACATACGTCTAGGCTTAATACGAAGTGAAGGTCGTGTTTAGATGACGCAGAGCGGAGAAAGGAATGGTCGCCATTGGGTTGCCATCTAGGGCGAGGAGAGTGAGAGAGGGGTTTCCGCTGAAGGCTGCACTTGGCAGAACGGTGATCAAGTTGAACCCGATGTCCAGGACCTGTTGGGAAAGTTAGTCAATAAATTATATCCTTCAAATTAAATTGATCCCAAGGGCAAGGAAAACCTAGACCCTTGACAAATGGAGTGTGCTGATGGCATGTGATGTGTTCCAATCCACTCGATCCCAAAAGTTCATTTTCAGAGGAACCCGATCTATGATGGTGAAAAAGACGAGCCGAATCGGTTCGTGTAAAGATACACAGGCGTGCTTACTGAAACTTGCTACATACGTCTAAGCTTAATACCAAGTGATTATTACATCTCCACGATCGTTTTACCTTCACGCCTACACTTCTTGAAGAAGAAAGTAAAAACTTCCCGAAAATATGAAACGAATTCGTCATTTCGTCATCAAGGCGAGAAGATATTGTTATAAAAAGCGTCGAGTAATCATGACAAGATGTGAAGTAACATTGTTACTTATAGTTGAAAAAACACAAAGCATTGTAATTTGTAATATTTCAATTAGAATTCGGTAGATATTTAAGATAGACACAGGCAAAGTATGTAGTCTATCTAGCGTAAGCATCTAAGTAAAAGTATACAGTCCAATTGAAATAGCGTCGAGTAATCATGACAAGATGTGAAGTAACATTGTTACTTATAGTTTGAAAAAACACAAAGCGTTGTAATTCGTAATATTTCAATTAGAACTCGGTAGATATTTAAGATAGACACAGGCAAAGTATGTAGTCTATCTAGCGTAAGCATCTAAGTAAAAGTATACAGTCCAATTGAAATAGCTATATGGACAAAACGAGCAGTTTCCAATATTCCAATATTGAATTTCAGAGTGTCAGTTTTCGTGGACAATACTTGACAGTCGAGATGGTCGAATGTTTTTTGCTGCTATTGTTTTCTAAAAAATAAATACCTACTATCGACCAAAATGCATTGTCACCTGTCAGGCCTGTTTTGTATATTGTAACTTACCTATTTTTTCCAGAGTTAGGCATAGTTTTTTTTTGTGCTGATGGTTGGAGAAATTTTCTACTTCTCCCAAATGAGTATTTCAACAATGGAAATGAAGAAGTTTCCCTAACGAGCCTAGCTAAGGCCGGCCACTCGCGCTTAAACCTAAAGCTGTCAGTCGGTCTGAGCGTGAATAGCAGATATGAGTGGTGGTTTTTCAAAGGTTCTTCAGCACCATCACATTTTGGCACTTGACTTGGCTGCACCAGGATTAGAACTCGGTTGTGTATTAGCACTGCGTTTGGGATCTTGGTTTGATCCAGCAACGGTTTTGTCATCTGTTTTGGATATTGTAACTTGCCTATTTTTTCCAGAGTTAGGCATAGTTTTTTTTTTGTGCTGATGGTTGGAGAAATTTTCTACTTCTCCCAAATGAGTATTTCAACAATAGAAATTAAGAAGTTTCCCTAACGAGCCTAGCTAAGGCCGGCCACTCGCGCTTAGACCTAAAGCTGTCAGTCGGTCTGAGCGTGAATGGCAGGTATGAGTGGTGGTTTTTCAAAAGTTCTTTAGCACCATCACATTTTGGTTCTTGACTTGGCTGCACCAGGATTAGAACTCGGTTGTGTATTAGCACTGCGTTTGGGATCTTGGTTTGATCCAGCAACGGTTTTGTCATACCATTTCTGTTGCAGCTTGATTACAACACAAGTCACTTCCACTTTTATGTAGGCTTAACAAAAGATAATCTTCTGCCTTACTAAACCACATAGTCGCTACTTAGCGAAATAGAAATCGGTCGGCCCAAGACAATGGAGCAGTTGCAGTTGGGTAAAAATTATGAATAAAAGGTCGATTCCTACGTAAAAAGTTGTGAAAAATCCAAATCTGAAGTCTGTGTTTTGAATTTGGTTCAATCGATTTTGTACGTTTTGACACACCTAACCGATGTATGTATTTATAATTATGTATCTACATTTTGTTGATGCGAAATGCGTTCGTATCTACTCATTAGGCCATATTGCATCATTTTAGTAGCGTTCATTTCGCTGTAATATGTACGTGATTTGTTGCAAAATTTGCAATATTGTGCGTCAGTATACTCGTATGGCTGCTCAATACTCAGCGATTGAATATTTCCTTTACTAAACCACATAGTCGCTACTTAGCGAAATAGAAATCGGGCGACCCAAGACAATTGGACTCTGATGTAGGTATACTATTAAGACGCGTTAAGCTGTATTCTAATTTCCAACTATGGTACAATGCACGCGGCTTACAATAGGAATTCAAATAAACTCCAAGCTAATGCTATAAATCAAAAAGTTCAGAAACAACCTACATTTCTACTCTTAAACTATGACTTGGACATTTCAAGTGAAGATCGTACTATAAAAAGTATAAAAACTGAAACTAAGCCTAGTTTTGATGCCTAGATTGTCTGTTGTCTGATGGATATAATGCATGAACCGTACAAAGTATTAAATTTGCTAATGATTCTAACGAATACACACCTTAAAGTGCAAATTTATTGTACAGGCCAAGTGAAGATCGTACTATAAAAAGTATAAAAACTGAAACTAAGCCTAGTTATAGTGCCTAGATTGTCTGGTGTCTGATGGACATAATGCATGAACCGTACAAAGTATTAAATTTGCTAATGATTCTAACGAATACACACCTTAAAGTGCAAATTTATTGTACAGGCCGGATGAAAGTCGGTAATGAATTTGCCTTAAAGTGCAGCCATAATCGTAAGGTTGCCATAAAAGTCGGCCAGACTGAAATAATATTATCTTCTTTGTTTCATTCATAAACTTTTAATGGATTGTCTTCGATGGAGGAATGAAGGACCTCCAAGAAATTAATTACCTTTGAGCAGAAGTATAAAACTATTTTTGCACCTGTCCTGTCAGGATGCCATCTGTTTGGTGAACGGAAAATTTGAATCACTTTGCCTTTGATACAGGCGCGACTTGTAAGTTTTATAAAAAGGAAACCTAGATTGTTTCATTCATAAACTTTTAATGGATTGTCTTCGATGGAGGAATGAAGGACCTCCAAGAAATTAATTACCTTTGAGCAGAAGTATAAAACCATTTTTGCACCTGTCCTGTCAGGCTGCCATCTGTTTGGTGAACGGAAAATTTGAATCACTTTGCCTTTGATACAGGCGCGACTTGTAAGTTTTATAAAAAGGAATCCTAGATAGTAGGAGTCTTGATTTTCCAATTGTCCAAAAACTTAGAAGAAGAAAGAATTTTATATGATGATGTTCACTTACCCTCAATTCTCTCAAAGTGTTGATAGCTTTGGTCGGAAACTCTGTGAGTAAATTGTTGAGCAGGCTCAGTGAGCTCAATGTGTCTTCAACACCTAGGAACGCATTCTCGTTCAGCTCTTGCAGAATGTTTCGTTCCAAGGTCATTCATAGATCTCGATTCTGATTCTGCTATAGTACTGGACTGCTGGTGCTGTTTTCATAGTTTACGCATGAAGTAGACAGATTCTAGAGAATTAGTGGATCTTATTCAGAACACTGAATGAGTTGATAAGGCAAAATCCGTGCAAAATTGCAAACTCCTCAATCAGTGGTGCAGTGACCTGAGGAACTCAGAGAAAGGGTATCTATGCCCCCAAAGACCTGATAAGGGCCAAAATTTAAAGGGCAAAGTCCTTTTAATTGCCAAACATGTCTGACAACTGACAAGTTTCGAAGTAGACAGAAATAGACCGTGAAAATCTGTAAAGACTAACAAATGATAATGTGAGGCTCAAGAGTATTTATTTTTAATTATTAATTAATTAGAAGTTAGCAGTAGCAGAACGCTTTTTTTAAAGGGAGATATGAAGAACATTGCCGCTTAAAAGAAAGTCAGAAAGAAAGTAAAAAAGTTAAATTTGGCTGACACAAAAACTGGCCTACTCATTCTTTGCAGCCAAATCACAATGTAAGGTTAGGTGAAACATTATTACATCACAATAATAGACTCTTTTATAAGCCTAAACATACTGTTGAAATTTAAATTAGTTTATCTACAGTCCTACAGACAGTGTCCTTAAAATCAATTTTAGTGTTGACGGTTTCAATCTTCAAAAACTTCTCTCCTAAGTTCCACCTACTACTTCCTTACTTTCATTTTGTCATTGTTTATCAGTTACCGAAGAATTTATAGGTTCGGAAGTTGTCACTAACTGAGTGGGCAGTTATGCCATCAAATTTGTTATGGTTGCTTTTAACTTTTTAATTTAAAGTGTTAAAAGTTTTACTTTGTATTGTATTGTTTGATAGGTTGTTCCTTTTTCGTTCAAAGTTGAATAGTCTAAATTCTATGACAACGCTAATGAAATTTGAACTCAACTTTGAGTTCCACCATTATCCGTTTTGAAGACATTTATGTTGTTGATCTTGATTGCCACTAATGTAATCGAAAGAATGGAACCTTTCCTCATCATGTCAGCACTATAGTACCCACCTATCTCCAGTAAGGGGTAACGGACTTCAGCTTGGTGTTCTTCAAGTTGAGATTCTTCAAGCTAAGTTCCAATCCACGGAAGCTGTTCTTGTACAACGTGAGGTTGTTATCTGAGAGTTTAAGCGTGACGAGATTGTTCAGTGTGGAGAACTAAGTTCCAATCCACGGAAGCTGTTCTTGTACAACGTGAGGTTGTTATCTGAGAGTTTAAGCGTGACGAGATTGTTCAGTGTGGAGAACGAGTCGTCAGGGATCTTGCCGATTTTGTTTTTCGACAAATCGATGAGCGTCAGATTCTTCAAATGCCGCAACGTCTCCACGGGAACTTGCTCAAGGTCGTTTTCTTGTAGATTCAAATGCTTGAGTGTGAACTCCAAGTGTCGGAAGGCATTGGGTGTGATGGAGTTGATACGACAATGTGACAGTTGGAGATTCTTGATGAAGATACCGTTGAATGTGTTCTCATTGATGTTGCGAATGGCGCTGTTGTTAATGTAGAGGAGATCTAGAGTGTGAACTCCAAGTGTCGGAAGGCATTGGGTGTGATGGAGTTGATACGACAATGAGACAGTTGGAGATTCTTGATGAAGATACCGTTGAATGTGTTCTCATTGATGTTGCGAATGGCGCTGTTGTTAATGTAGAGGAGATCTAATGGCACTTTGGTGTTGACGTGTTTGTTCAGGGTGGCCTTGAACAAGGGATAGTTGGTGAGGTCGTTACACTGTATGCTAAGCTCGTTAGCGGTGTTGTAGGAACATATGCACGTACTCTGGAGCTCGGACTCGCTCTCATCTTCCCAAGGACATTGGGCTGAGCCACCCTGTATCAACGCTGTCAGTAGGATCAGTGTGACCAGGTGGAAGGGGGAGAAGTGTGACGTCATTGTGTTCAAATGTCGCAGCCATGCTAATGCCATCTACTCCTGAAACAAAAAAGGTTTGAAAAATTAGTGATGGGTTTTCCGAAGTAGTAGGTAAAGATCTCGAAATGTTTACGATTTTACGATGTAACCATCATTGAACGGTAGACGGTAGTGCTACCCTAATAAATTTAGTCTTTCACCAAGTCTCTGAACAAACTGCAGAGCATTTTAGCTAGTTCAGAGGTATTGATTGTACCTCTCATGACGATGATTACCTAACGAAGAGACCCTTAGTTTTTTACGCTACAATCTACGGACTCTAAAATCAACAAAGAAAGCCTTGTACATACCGAACGGCACATTCGACTGTATTCCAACGGACCCACACATGGGAGACCCAAGATTACAAAGATCTTAAGGCGAAACTGAGTCACGCTCCAACTATTTCGATACCTCTATCTTGTCCTCACACGGGATACCTCTAACCCTCATAACTCTGGTAAAAGTACAATTGGTGCAGTGACCACATATGTGTACAGATAACAATGTGAAATATTGGATGTTTGTGCTGGTACCTAATACACGTGGCCATTAAGATCTGAAAGTTCAAGATAGTAGAATGCAAGGTCACATTGGCTACTGCCCCTGCTGATAGCTGTAATAAATATATCGGCTTTAATCTGGATTAGTTTTATGGCCTGAAAAGCCATTAGTTTTACAGATTAAAGGGTAATTGAAAATCAATAAGTTCATGAATCATGATCGTTGTAGTACGAGTACTCGTATGTCGGTATTGTATATGGTATGAAGTGATCACCTTTGATAAAGAATCCGACCATGATAGAATTCTGAAAAGTAATGGAGTCGATGGAAGTCCTATCTACCTAACTAAGGTTCTTTATAATTTCAGCAGAACCCTCATGTTTTACAATTATTTCAATTTTTCTTTTTTCTCGTTTCAAAATTTTATTATTTTGGTATCTACCTACTTAGTTGGTGATTTTCTCTCGTCTTATAATTTTACTACTTTCGTACTTGGTTCGTGATTTTCCAAGTTTTACTTCGAAATCATCCTCCGACCATAATAGAATTCTGAAAAGTAATGGAGTCGATGAAAGTCCTATCTACCTAACTACCCTCATGTTTTACAGTTATTTCAATTTTTCTTTTTTCTCGTTTCAAATTCATTGTTTTGGTATCTACTTAGTTGGTGATTTTCTCTCGTCTTATAATTTTACTACTTTCGTACTTGGTTCGTGATTTTCCAAGTTTTACTTCGAAATCATCTTCCAAGTCTTGGCGATTTGTTGTTACCGCGAGTGGTTTTCTCATCAATTTCTTCCACGCCGGATTCGTGGTTTTTGAAGTGGCCTACATGATAAGTGAACGATTCAACTAGCCCAGAATCCCCATTATATCCTCTTTCCTGTATTCCTAGATTGTTATTTCAATTTTTCTTTTTTCTCATTTCAAATTCATTGTTTTGGTATCTACTTAGTTGGTGATTTTCTCTCGTCTTATAATTTTACTACTTTGGTACTTGGTTCGTGATTTTCCAAGTTTTACTTCGAAATCATCTTCCAAGTCTTGGCCATTTGTTGTTACCGCGAGTGGTTTTCTCATCAATTTCTTCCACGCCGGATTCGTGGTTTTTGAAGTGGCCTACATGAAAAGTGAACGATTCAACTAGTCCAAAATCCCCATTATATCCTCTTTCCTGTATTCCTAGATTTCCTAGTATCCCTATCAGAAGAATTTCTTTATGTTTAGCCATTCTAGTGCGATTATCGTCTTTGTATGCAGTTTTCTTTAGATTAGTACGATTATGTCTTTATATTTAATCCTCTGAGTGCGATTATGATGTTTTTGTATGTCCTCTTATTGCGATCATGTCTTTGTGTAGTCCCATCAGTTGGATTACTATAATGTGACGGCTACGCCGTTTGACCATGGTGATTGCTAGCGCCACAGATTCCCAGTGCCTAGGTCCAATAGATTCTTCATCCCGTCTAATAGTAGGATTAGTAGGTTGACATCAGTGAGTTGGGCTATTTTCATTCTTATGTCACTCTTCAGATGGAGACTTTTGTTTTCTATTATTCTGTACATGTATTCAGCCTTCATGAGACTGTTTAAAAGGACCGAAGATTTCCTAAAATTGACTTATGAAATCGTCATCATGAGGGAAACTTTTGTTAACTTTTCTTTGGCTTTGTTTAGTTATGTTGATTGCAGTTTTCTTTAGTAAGAGACGCCTGCTTAAAAGACTACTATTGAAGTCCTAAATAAAACGGACTACTATTGAATAAAACGTACTACTAACGAAACGCCCATTAAACATGTCTTTGCTCCATGGCAGACACTTCTTGTTCAACATGTTTCAAATACTTCTCTAACTACATGTGGGATAGATCGTACAGGTCTCAACACCTCGCATATCCTAAACATCATTAACACACATATCCTTATCACATGTTTTTTGCATACTTATAGGTTTTGTATGTGTAATACTATGTTGTGCTTAATACCAATGTCTGCATAAAATGTGATAGGTATTATTTCCGTTTAACTTTTCCCGTTATAGATATCGACGTTGGGTTTTGCAGTATTTTTTGCACGTCTCACAACTAGATTATGAACATAATTATAGGTTCTAGGTAAGTATTTCGTTCACACAATGATGTGTCTGGTGCATTATGGCATTTGAAGTATTTCTGGCGCATTCATATGTGCAGTCGTAGGTTCTAGGTAAGTATTTCGTTCACACAATGATGTGTCTGGTGCATTAGGGCATTTGAAGTATTTCTGGCGCATTCATATGTGCAGTCTAGGAAGTTCCATTTCTGTAAATTTTAGGTTGTTCTTGTCGTGTTTTGAATTTGGTTCAATCGATTTTGTACGTTTTGACACACCTAACCGATGTATGTATAATTATGTATCTACATTTTGTTGATGCGAAATGCGTTCGTATCTACGCCATATTGCATCATTTTCGTAGCGTTCATTTCGCGGGAATATGTACGTGATTTGTTGCAAAATTTGCAATATTGTGCGTACACGTTTTGACACACCTAACCGATGTATTTATAATTATGTATCTACATTTTGTTGATGCGAAATGCGTTGGTATCTACGCCATATTGCATCATTTTCGTAGCGTTCATTTCGCGGGAATATGTACGTGATTTGTTGCAAAATTTGCAATATTGTGCGTCAGTATACTCGTATGGCTGCTCAATACTCAGCGATTGAATATTTCCAATAGTAGATACATATTGGTTGTATCTTTATCTTGTCATTCATAGATCTCGATTCTGATTCTGGTATAGTACTGGACTGCTGGTGCTGTTTTCATAGTTTACGCATGAAGTAGACTGAAATAGACCGTGAAAATCTGTAAAGACTAACAAATGATAATGTGAGGCTCAAGAGTATTTATTTTTAATTATTAATTAATTAGAAGTTAGCAGTAGCAGAACGCTTTTTTTAAAGGGAGATATGAAGAACATTGCCGCTTAAAAGAAAGTCAGAAAGAAAGTAAAAAAGTTAAATTTGGCTGACACAAAAACTGGCCTACTCATTCTTTGCAGCCAAATCACAATGTAAGGTTAGGTGAAACATTATTACATCACAATAATAGACTCTTTTATAAGCCTAAACATACTGTTGAAATTTAAATTAGTTTATCTACAGTCCTACAGACAGTGTCCTTAAAATCAATTTTAGTGTTGACGGTTTCAATCTTCAAAAACTTCTCTCCTAAGTTCCACCTACTACTTCCTTACTTTCATTTTGTAATTGTTTATCGGTTACCGAAGAATTTATAGGTTCGGAAGTTGTCACTAACTGAGTGGGCAGGTATGCCATCAAATTTGTTATGGTTGCACCTACTACTTCCTCACTTTCATTTTGTCATTGTTTATCGGTTACCGAAGAATTTATAGGTTCGGAAGTTGTCACTAACTGAGTGGGCAGGTATGCCATCAAATTTGTTATGGTTGCTATTAACTTTTTAATTTAAAGTGTTAAAAGTTTTACTTTGTATTGTTTGATAGGTTGTTCCTTTTTCGTTCAAAGTTGAATAGTCTAAATTCTATGGCAACGCTAATGAAATTTGAACTCAACTTTGAGTTCCACCATTATCCGTTTTGAAGACATTATGTTGTTCATCTTGATTGCCAGATTGCCACTAATGTAATCGAAAGAATGGAACCTTTCGTTTTGAAGACATTTATGTTGTTCATCTTGATTGCCACTAATGTAATCGAAAGAATGGAACATTTCCTCATCATGTCAGCACTATAGTACCCACCTATCTCCAGTAAAGGGTCTCAAACAAAACTGGTATACCCAAGTTGAGGTCTCTCCCTAGGCAAGGCCTAGTATTACCCAAGGGTTGCCGGGTGATGAGACCCAAAGTCAACCAATGTTTACCCGAACTAATGTAATCGAAAGAATGGAACCTTTCCTCATCATGTCAGCACTATAGTACCCACCTATCTCCAGTCAAGGGTCTCTACAAACAAAACTGGTATACTCAAGTTGAGGTCTCTCCCTAGGCAAGGCCTAGTATTACCCAAGGGTTGCCGGGTGATGAGACCCAAAGTCAACCAATGTTTACCCGAAACTATGATAAGATACAACCCGACTTACAGGGGGCTATAAAACCTAGACCAGTCTCTACTAAAAGATAACACACAATCTGACACACGGATAAAGTGGGCATATCCCGTTACCTAGATACTATGAGCAAGATCTCGACTTTACATAGATTTTGAGGTCAACAAACTTGCAGCACGCGCGATTGTAGAAGTTGAAGGTCCCCTAGCAAGGACTTAGGAGATAAAACTATCTGGTGGATATGTCGGGGGAGTTGCACGGATTTTTGAAGAGCTTTGGTTTTTGAGAGCTTCGCTTTCGACAGATCCTAGCAAGGACTTGGGAGATAAAACTATCTGGTGGATATGTCGGGGGAGTTGCACGGATTTTTGAAGAGCTTTGGTTTTTGAGAGCTTCGCTTTCGACAGGTTTTTGTGAAGACTTAACTACTATTGTAATTGATTTTTAATTTTTTAGATTCCATTTTTAATCTTATCCGTATTAAAATTAATAAGGTCATACTCGTATTGGGCTTTTCTGCCTCTCCATTTCGCTGGAATTTCAACTGACTACTCACAGCCGTAGTGAGGCCGGAAAGGCCAGCAGCACATGGTCGCCAAAATGGTCATCCAGTTACTAACTAGGCGTAACTCTGTGATTGCCACTAATGTAATCGAAAGAATGGAACCTTTCCTCATCATGTCAGCACTATAGTACCCACCTATCTCCAGTAAAGGGTCTCAAACAAAACTGGTTTACCCAAGTTGAGGTCTCTCCCTAGGCAAGGCCCAGTATTACCCAAGGGTTGCCGGGTGATGAGACCCAAAGTCAACCAATGTTTACCCGAAACTATGATAAGATACAACCCGACTTACAGGGGGCTATAAAACCTAGACCAGTCTCTACTAAAAGATAACACACAATCTGACACACGGATAAAGTGGGCATATCCCGTTACCCAGATACTATGAGCAAGTTCTCGACTTTACATAGATTTTGAGGTCAACAAACTTGCAGCACGCGCGATAGTAGAAGTTGAAGGTCCCCTAGCAAGGACTTGGGAGATAAAACTATCTGGTGGATATGTCGGGGGAGTTGCACGGATTTTTGAAGAGCTTTGGTTTTTGAGAGCTTCGCTTTCGACAGGTTTTTGTGAAGACTTAACTACTATTGTAATTGATTTTTAATTTTTTAGATTCCATTTTTAATCTTATCCGTATTAAAATTATTTTATTTATTTTAAAACTTTGCTCTTTTTTCTTTAATTTATTTAACATTTGTACTCGCCAAGACGACTTTAATATTTCTTGAATCAATCCATCTATCCTGAAGGTAGCTGAGGGTAATGAAAAGTCTTAAGATAGTACCACCTAAGAAATTAGTTTCCACTAGTGAAGTATGTTATATGTTATGGCTGTTATGCTCATGAGCAGATGTTGCTAGTACTAAGTACTGAATAACTAAAATTAATGTGAAATTAGACATTGATTACCGAAAAAAAGGTCCGGTATTTTATATCTTAATTTTCTATATTTATAATAATCTGTATATTCGTCCCCGTCATCGTTATCTATGGAACGTTAAGAATAGGCATATTCTTAAATCTCTATATATATCTTCTACTTATATTCTCATTTTTCGTTATTATATATTATATATCTATATATAGACATTTATATCATATCTCTATGTCTTTTATTATCTATTATATATTATCTCAATACTCTCAATCTCCATATGCGACACACTCTCTGTTCTATCTCCATAGCTCTATCATATACCTCGCACTGAGTGTCTAAAGCGGAATTCTCATATGTAAATATTACGAACCAGAGGGTACACACCAGGCACCTTTATGCCAGCTTACACGGCAAGGCCATACATGTTCCGAAAGAAACCTGAGCCCAGTAGTTCGATCCTAGTTTGAGTATAATTTTAAATTTAATTTCGGCATCGCTGTTATTTTTCTGCTAAGGCTGAGGGTTACCCTAATAACTTAACTGTCTCAATGCCGGATCATCATGACCACTGTAAATCCCGCTGGTCACGACGACGGACAGGCCGGAGTGATGGCCGACACTTCATCAATCAACTTTAAGGTCGGCTTTACCTCTCTGTCTTTTCGGGTTATGCTCATAGCCTAAGGAACTG
>NW_007380719.1:18390-22424 GCF_000475195.1 Diaphorina citri
TGATGATATTCGCGTCGGCTATTCGAACGATAGATTATTGGCGCAGTCGATATATCAACTCCGGCAAGACTCCCAAAGCGAGAATGCTGCCTATGATGTTGACGTCTATTTTTTTTTTTTTTTTTTTTTTTTTTTTTTTTCAACATATTACTCTTTATTTATGGTACATATACAATTTATACATATATTATACATAGATATTAGTAGGTTAACATCAGTGAGTTGGACTATTTTCATTCTTATGTCACTCTTGAGATGGAGACTTTTATTTTCTATTATTCTGAACATGTATTCAGCCTTCATGAGACTGTTTAAAAGGACCGAAGATTTCCGAAAATTGACTTATGAAATCGTCATCATGAGGGAAATTTTTGTTAACTTTTCTTTGGCTTTGTTTAGTTATGTTGATTGCAGTGCAAATAAAACCAATCGTGGTTCAAATCTCAATTAGGTACTTCATTACCTCTTCAGGTTCTTTTGTATCAAGAGGAATTTTTGGAAAGTTCAAACAAAGTGATCAAATAAGGAGCCCAAGAAAGAAAAACAATATGTTCTATCAAATTCAGACAAATGTCCTCAGAAGTTAGAGAGAAAGTCCTCAAAAATGGAAAATACCATGTATAAACATAGAGTTATGGATGCATTATTTCGGAAAAGGAATAGAAAAAGAAAGGCAAAGACGTAAGAAAAGGTAGGAAGGTATGTATACCATAGGCCATAGGCACAAGATAGCTACCTAATTAAACAAATTAGTCAAGTCGTTAGTGCAAAAGTATCTGAAGATACCTGAAGCCAAATCAATTAGACAGGATGCTGTCAACTAGATGTACACGGAAACAATTCAATTCAAACTGAGTAGAGGTCAATTGATCTGTTAATCTTAAAGTAAACATAAAACTGATGCTAGTTTTAAAGGAATTTAATGTTAAGGAGCAAAGAGAGGAACCTTAGGTTGAAGGGAAAGAATACTAAGATGAAGATTTTAACATCTGAACTCTGAATGCGATTCTGATATTTTTGTATGTCCTCTCATTGCGATCATGTCTTTGTGTAGTCCCATCAGTTGGATTACTATAACGTGACGGCTACGCCGTTTGACCATGGTGATTGCTAGCGCCACAGATTCCCAGTGTCTAGGTCCAATAGATTCTTCATCCGGTCTAATAGTAGGATTAGTAGGTTAACATTAGTGAGTTGGGCTATTTTCATTCTTATGTCACTCTTCAGATGGAGACTTTTGTTTTCTATTATTATGTACCTGTATTCAGCCTTCATGAGACTGTTTAAAAGGACCGAAGATTTCCAAAAATTGACTTATGAAATCGTCATCATGAGGGAAACTTTTGTTAACTTTTCTTTGGCTTTGTTTAGTTATGTTGATTGCAGTTTTCTTATTTGCCAGGCCAAAGTTTGTTCATATGACTGCCTCATCTGCTGTTATCATTTTCCAATGTCTCATTTATTTCCTTCAAAACCAAAAGCCCATGTTGGAAGCTGGTGGCTTTAATTTGTTTTCAGCATCACTAGTTATGTTATCAAATTCTTGCATTTCCTGCATATCTACTGTTATCATTTTCCAATGTCTCATTTACTTCCTTCAAACCAAAAGCCCATGTTGGAAGCTGGTGGCTTTAATTTGTTTTCAGCATCACTAGTTATGTTATCAAATTCTTGCATGTCTTGCATATCTACTGGGAAAAGTTTGAATGCCTGAAAAGTGTCTTCTAGTTGCAATATGTCAACTGCAGTGGCAACCTCTTCATCTTTAAATTCTCATGTCTATGTTGAATTTCCAGTCGCCTTTGTTGCATATCTACTGGGAAAAGTTTGAATGCCCGAAAAGTGTCTTCTAGTTGCAATATGTCAACTGCAGTGGCAACCTCTTCATCTTTAAATTCTCATGTCTATTTTGAATTTCCAGTCGCCTTTGTTATGTCATAATGTCCTGAGAGTGCCTATGGCTATATGGTGCCTAGTTATGTACTCCTACAACAAGACTACTACCGTACAATAATGCGAGCTCATTACTCCGGCTTGTACCTCTTTGCTTTTGTAATTGAAGGTCAGTTCACACGGTTATCCAAAATTTACTAACAATAGCTCGTCACGATATCTCATTGTTGTACACCGTACGTACCTATTTATTAAAGTGAGCTTGCGGGGGAATATCTCATTAAATATTTTATATGAGCCAACTTATTATCCATTATGTCTATTTTTAAATAGCTCGTCACGATATCTCATTGTTGTACACCGTACCTATTTATTAAAGTGAGCTTGTGGGGGAATATCTCATTAAATATTTTATATGAGCCAACTTACGAGTATTATCCATTATGTCTATTTTTTGACTATCTAAAATTTAGCTTATTATGTGTTAGTTTTAATAATGGTTTCTTCAAAAATGAATCAAATGCATTGTGAATGTCAAAGAATGCCTCGAGTTTTTTGACAGCTTATTATGTGTTAGTTTTAATAATGGTTTCTTCAAAAATGAATCAAATGCATTGTGAATGTCAAAGAATGCCTCGAGTTTTTTGATTTTAGGAGCGATTTTCCTCAGTTCTGGTTAAATTGATTCCATGCAAGAAGATGGACTTCTTTTAAATTGGTCATTCTGCTTTTGTTAGTTACAATAGTTAATATTACATAATTTTATTAGTGGGCTGAGCTCTATTGTTCAAATTTATCGAATAGGTCTATTTTTGGCTCGTTCTTTCTATGACTTGGCTCCGGTAGAACCAAGAACAAATGGAATTTAGATGGTGTGTCAGATCTACCAGAATCAATCCTTGATACCAGAATCAAGGATTGATTCTTAGTTGCAGTTGTTTTCCAAATAATTTCTTTATTTAACCTATCTTTCTGTGCACTTTATTCACATTTTTAGCTTTACTTTTGGTTGTAAATCACCTCAGTTTGGGATCGTATGAAACGTTCTTCATTAAACTAGGTGGCACACTATGGTTTGCTCAATTTGTATCATGCACTCCATGTTGAACCTTCATCAGGGAGCTTTCTGTGTTAAGTGTGGGAATCTAATGCAACCTTAATGATAATGGAGCGTATTGTTTTAAATGTTAAAGCCTCAGAAATCATATCGCGGACCTAGTTAGAGCCCAGTGAGATATGACGAAGGTGGGTCGTATAATCGTATTCTAGAGAATTAGTGGATCCTATTCAGAACACTGAATGAGTTGATAAGGCAAAATCCGTGCAAAACTGCAAACTCCTCAATCAGTGGTGCAGTGACCTGAGGAACTCAGAGAAAGGGTCTCTATGCCCCCAAAGACCTGATAAGGGCCAAAATTTAAAGGGCAAAGTCCTTTTAATTGCCAAACATGTCTGACAACTGACAAGTTTCATAGAAATTGGACAAATCTTTCAGGAGTTATGGTGAAGCAAACATACTTACAGACAAACCAAGTGCAAAATTGTCGAGTCCATCTAGTCCATTGTGACCACATTCTTGGGTCTTTGGCATTCTGTCGCTGTTTCATTGTCATCAAAAGTTTCCAAATTGAGAACGGAAATTTTGACATAAATATCCCAACAATTCGTCAAAATCTCTAATCCTTTATTTGAATAAAAACAAACCAAACCAAACCAACGGATAACACGACCGTCATTTTTAATGTCAATGTAGATAGTTATTGACACAGTTTGGTACAAGAGTTCTCCGTTTTATGATTTCAAGAACGTTGAATATAATTATGATTGCAATACCATCAGTACCCACATTCTAATTGGTACCTTCAAATCCGGTGTATGGATTGAGGATTATGCAAACAAGAAAATTATTATTTAATTAAATGTATGGCAAAGAGTGGTCCTTAGCCGCCGGATTCCTGTGGTGTTAAGAAACTGTATATAGAAGAGTCACCACGTACATAGCTAGAAGCTAGAATGACATCCACATTTTAAGTTAACAAAATTTCAATTTTATTTTAACTTTAGATAACAATTCTGTCTGCTATGTGTGCCGTGTCTTAAACTTTGGGCAGTCCGTCAATAAATTTTATTGGGTGCTTCTC
>NW_007380720.1:0-498 GCF_000475195.1 Diaphorina citri
ACTCATGATATGTTTGGTGTTGGTATGTTGTTCAGGATATGTTTGTAGTATTGGTGTTGGTACTATTGACAACATGTTGTTCATAATGCCTGTTCACACTGAGAATATGTTTCTCACTCTGATAGATTCGTATGATTGTACTTATGACGGGGGCGATCTCGGAGTCTTGCATCCATAGGTTTGAATTGTGAGTGCTGTCCAAAATGCACAACATTGCTGAAACAGAGAGAATTCTCTGTTTTAATATTCCTAAAGATACTTCTTCAAACTGAGCCAACAGCGATAGCATATTGAATGCATTTAGTAGTGCGTAGTCACTTGCAAAACCAAACCTATGATAATCCTGCCAAATTTCAAGTTTCTACGACATCGGGAAGTGCCTCATAATTTTGATGAGTGAATCAGTCAGTGAGTCAGTCGTAAAATAAGCGATTTTGAAGCCGTTCTTTCTACCCCTTCCGTTTAAGCTGGAACTTCGGGATTTCGCAGGCATAATAA
>NW_007380720.1:9093-10677 GCF_000475195.1 Diaphorina citri
TGGTACTATTGACAACGTTAATATTGGGAATTGATAAAAAAAAGCTCGATTAAAAAAAAATCACAGTCGAGTTTTTTTTTCTTCTTTTTTGACTATGTTTCATTGATCAAAGTTTTACCTTCTTGTTCGTAGCATAATTATTTTATGTTGTACAATGTTCATACTCATGATATGTTTGGTGTTGGTATGTTGTTCAGGATATGTTTGTAGCATTGGTGTTGGTACTATTGACAACATGTTGTTCATAGTGCCTGTTCACACTGAGAATATGTTTCTCACTCTGATAGATTCGTATGATTGTACTTATGACGGGGGCGATCTCGGAGTCTTGCATCCATAGGTTTGAATTGTGAGTGCTGTCCAAAATGCACAACATTGCTGAAACAGAGAGAATTCTCTGTTTTAATATTCCTAAAGATACTTCTTCAAACTGAGCCAACAGCGATAGCATATTGAATGCATTTAGTAGCGCGTAGTCACTTGCAAAACCAAACCTATGATAATCCTGCCAAATTTCAAGTTTCTACGACATCGGGAAGTGCCTCATAATTTTGATGAGTGAATCAGTCGTAAAATAAGCGATTTTGAAGCCGTTCTTTCTACCCCTTCCGTTAAAGCTGGAACTTCGGGATTTCGCAGGCATAATAATCAAATATAAATTAACATATGGTCCAAATTTTGTGACATTACGTGGAAAATTAACGAAGTTATGATAGGGCTAAAAATGCGTCGAAATGTTTCGTGTAATATACACACTGGCGTGCTCAGGCCGGAACTTGGCCTGGTGCACTGCCGTGCGCCTAGATCATCGCTACCAGTAGAGAGACATTCTGGGTTGGAAGTCGGCTGGGGCAACATCTAAGAGCCAGTGTCGGTCGCCAGGTCCGGGCCGACCTTAAACTGCAAATCTCTTAAAGTTAAAATAATAATAATAATTAAAATTACCTAATAAAAGTCGAGGATTGCCAAGGCCCAGCATTATGACTGGATTGGAGATGAGTGCCTTATAAATAGGATGATCCGAGCTTAGAGCACAATCCATATCTTCTACTCGGGGCAATCTATCTCCTACAAGCCAATGGCACTGAAACAATCATGAAAATATAAAGGAATTTGAAATCCCGATGAACAAGCAAAACAGAAAAGCCTGCTATGACCTCGGCAGACTGGCTCTCATATATAAAAAAAAAAAAAAAAAAAAAATCCCCCTTGTGTTAAAACCTCCTGATGTTCGCCGTCTTCCAACATACGCTTCATAATTTAAACTGTACTTGCAACAAGTTGTTATAGTTTTCTCTTACCCTAAGTCCACTTTTTCCTTCAGTTCCTTCGCACTCTTAACGTTTGTTATTAGTCCTCAAAGTCGACATTTCACTTAATCTTGTTTATTAAGATTACATAACATTGTCTACAAAAGTAACACTAATTTATTTATTTAAGTGATTTTTTTCTATTACTTTGGTACCCCCAAAAAGGGTACGGATTTTTCCGTCCTTCTGACCCCCTCTACTTTTAGTGTGTTCAATTTCCACGTAAAAATGGTGTAAACAATCTACAGTGCTAAAACAGGAGTAACGGTACTCC
>NW_007380720.1:12136-13455 GCF_000475195.1 Diaphorina citri
GGAGGTATTGGAGGTTTAGCATGTTTAGATTCAATACTCCTTGTAGCTTCTATAATTTGTCTCTTGGATGGTGATTTTGTAGATTTAGAAGTACTTGGTGAAACTGGAGAACTTTTACTCTTCTCAATCAGAAGTAGCTCATCTGGGGACATGAAAGCAAAATTTAAATAAACATAATATAATGGAATAAACCAGGTACCTGCACTAAAAGAATAAACATTGGGTAAGAGATGGTTTGAACCATCTATGCTGTCTTGTGGGATGCAATTCTCCTCATACCAATGCAACTTGTTTTGGGTTGAGGTTATGTACTGGGTTGGGTTGAGCTCTGACTAGTTGAGACAGGACATTGTTCCTACAGTTTGGCATGGGAGTGCTAGCTTAAAAACAAGGTTAGTTTACAAACCTTGCCTAACCCAACCCAGTACATTGTGGTTACAACCTTGGAAATAAGAAAAATCATCTGGAGAAAAACCTACTTGGAAATGAAAGTATACAAACCATAAGACTTAAGATTGCATTCTTGCAGCATCAGTCTTTGCCAAACTTCAGGTAAAGAACAATATCAGAGTCCAGTGTGAATGTTATTTCTAAGAAACCTCTGTGGAATAGTGGGTATCACAATAAGCTTGCATGCTGGAGGTCCCAGGTTTGATTTCCAGTGGGGTTGAATTTTTTTTAATTCTGTGCGTGGAGTTCGGGGTGCACTCAGCCTCGTGAAGACAATTGGGTAACTACTTTAATCAAGTATCAACCAGTGGCGGCATTACCAGTGTAAAAAGATGGAAATATAGAAATTAATTGCAAAAGGAGGCACTTAGTAATGCTGTGATATCCACTAAAATTGTGAAAAGACTCTGTTTTGCAATTACAAATATTTTAATTAGACTAACAATGTAGGACTGAAAAGTCATTTTTTGTCAGCAGTTTCAATAAAGTCTTGTTCATTGGGTATAAATTGTTTGTTTTTATTTTACAATAATAGTAAGCTTTACCACGAATAATTTATCATTTGTTTTGATATTTTCTTTTCGAATTTCAGTCCGAGGACTCCCTAGTTCCCGTCCTGGTGGAATGTTGGCAACTTCTGTCCGTTGTTGCCAAACTCAAGATCAACCTGGTTCTGAATTACCCAGATCTCTGGTCTATCCTAATCAAGCTCATGGATCATCATTTGACCTGGGCCAAGGGTTCAAATCTGGTTCAGCTGCACACTGTGATAGCCATGCAACATTTCTGCCAGAATTTACATTCATCTGGTAAGTCTAAACATCAAGGTTATACACTTTTATTATTATTATTATTATTATTACTATTAT
>NW_007380720.1:13464-20964 GCF_000475195.1 Diaphorina citri
ATTCTTCTTACAAGCACCGCCACACTTTCAAGGCATTGATTGGGATATCTCCTAATGCTGTGATAACTTTTGTCAGTGACTTGTACCCTGGGTTTCCTAGATATTTTTTAATGTTAAATAAATAGACTCTTTACATACTCTAATAATGTACAATTTTATTTACATACAATTTAAGTCAAGCAAATTTTACAATAAGACTTAAGATTGCATTCTTGCAGCATCATACTGAAATCCAAGGGTGCTTTCCTTGATACAGATATCAGTTTGTAAGACTGTGCCAGAGAAAGGGGTTCGTTTAAGTCGGAAATATTGTAAAAGTGAAAGAGGGCCATAGATATTAATTCTGAAACTACAATGGATTGAGACACATCTAGAATCCACACAGATCCCTCAGGACTGATAATGTTTAATTTTATTCCATTATTTTGTTCAGCAAGACTACAATGGATTGAGACACATCTAGAATCCACACAGATCCCTCAGGACTGATAATGTTTAATTTTATTCCATTATTTTGTTCAGCAAGTTTGATTTGCATTGTGGTATCTTTGGATGAGCTTTTGTTGGTTTTAAATAGCAAGTTGATGGCACTCAATTTTGTCCGAACCCAGGGGAACATAAAGACTTGATTTTAAAACCATTTACACCACAATCATATCATTATTCTGGTTCAAATAGATTGATTATCAATTAACATTTAATAAAAAATAGAAAGTAAAAAGTTTCAACTTTTCAGAAGTTTTCAAATTTGATAAAAAATAAACAAACTGATAAGAACAGCTGACTTCAGTGCTTAATTTTAAAAGCCGCGTTTACAGCGAAATGAAAAATTATGCACAACAGAACTTAATAAAAAATAGAAAGTAAAAAGTTTCAACTTTTCGGAAGTTTTCAAATTTGATAAAAAATAAAAATAAACAAACTGATAAGAACAGCTGACTTCAGTGCTTAATTTTAAAAGCCGCGTTTACAGCGAAATGAAAAATTATGCACAACAATAATAATGTGACGGCAACACTGTAATGTAACGAGTAACGAACGTTTTTCAAAATATCCAAAGGAAAACTTTGTACTTTTTGTTCTTTTCTGTTTTTACTTTTGGTGTTTTTCGTTTTAGCGCGTTTCTGTTTCCTGTATATTAAAATAACGAATGCAACCCCCAAATCCTGCTTGAATAACCCTTGTACTGATACCACACTCCAGGGAAAACAATGAAAACAACTGGCAAAGTTTTTACTTTTGGTGTTTTTCGTTTTAGCGCGTTTCTGTTTCCTGTATATTAAATAACGAATGCAACCCCCAAATCCTGCTTGAATAGCCCTTGTACTGATACCACACTCCAGGGAAAACAATGAAAACAACTGGCAAAAAGGTTGTGCAGACAACTCTGGTTCAAGGAAAGCTTGAGGTAAGAGAATGAAGACTTCCTCTTTCAAGTTTACATTCCATGCCACATGAGTATGATGTAGTTCTATTCTATCATGGGACTGGTTGTTCCTCTCCCAAGAGAGTATGCAATTAACACTGCGACCTCTAGATCTATTGTGACCAGTATATTTTCCCCTGCCCATGCTGCTATCCCTCGGCCTTGATGAAACCTAGAAGTACCCTCACTGGTATATTTATTTTCAATCTCCCCAGTTTCTCTAAAATTCACCTCGACCTCTAGATCTATTGTGACCAGTATTTTTTCCCCTGCCCAAGCTGCTATCCCTCGGCCTTGATGAAACCTAGAAGTACCCTCACTGGTATATTTATTTTCAATCTCCCCAGTTTCTCTAAAATTCACCTGCAGCACCTCTAAAGAGTCCACACACCCAGGTTTCTTCTAGAGAAAAGCTGTGAGTTCATATATTATCCCATTATGAATGTCACAATAAATTTGTATAATGCTCATTTGTTCCATGATTTCAGATTCCCAGTGCTCAGAAAGAAAGCAGAACTGGTTCCCGTCGGTAACAAGGAGAATTCATGAATTGTAAGAATTTACATGATGAAATGAGGTGAAGGTTGGTGGTTGAAGTAAAAGTCATAAAATTAAATACTGTTTTGAGGATGAATTCAGTGGTTGACCACTGGTTAGTGTGGTGAACTTTGGTTCTGGTGGTTGGTAGTTCTGGTCCAAGCCCAATCATAAATTCAGGAAGGTGTTCAACATTAAAAACATTCATGCTTATTTTTAAATTCCTTTCTTTCCTCAGAGATTTGGCATTGGAAAATGAAAAGTCTATCAAAGCATCAACTCCCAGTACTAAGAACAAAGTAGACAAATCAACAACTGCAACTGTATCTTTGAAAGATGATCTCACTAGTGGTAAGAAGTCATTTCTTGTAATGTTCAATGCTGGCTTATCCCCTAAAACTAGACAAGTTAAGTTTTTTGCAGGAGTTCAAATTAGCTCTTCAGTCAAAGAAAATTGAGCTAACCAAAAAAGCCTCTGGGTGTTCCTAAAAGAGTGGGTATTTTTATAATTACATACACTGATTTATTTGGACAGCCTCTTCTCTATTTAACCTCCAAGGTATGTAGTAATGGGTTAAGTTTTTTGCAGGAGTTCAAATCAGCAGAATCAGCTCTTCAGTCAAAGAAAATTGAGCTAACCAAAAAAGCCTCTGGGTGTCCCTAAAAGAGTGGGTATTTTTATAATTACATACACTGATTTATTTGGACAGCCTCTTCTCTATTTAACCTCCAAGGTATGTAGTAATGGCCCATTACAATTTGCAATTGAGTAAGTAGGGTAGGTAGGTACATAATATAAAGGTTACTACTAATGGCCCATTACAATTTGCTATAGAGTAAATAGGGTAGGTACATAGGTTTGGTGATTTGTAATGGATGAAGGATTTGGACTAGATCAAATTGACAATATTGGTGATATCAGATGTCACATTTTGGAAATAATAATAATAATGCTTCTTATATTTCTCTTTCAGATGTAGCTTCAGAGCATTACTGGAAAATTTTGGCTGAAAGGCGTCGTGTAGCACTTGAAGAGGCTTTGAAAGAAAATGAAGCATTGCACAACAAAGTAAAACTGTTGGAAGAAGAAAATGCCGTGGTGAAAGAAATGATGAAGGAAGCTACTGAACTAGTCCAAACTTTAACGGTAAGTTGCACAATGAAATGCTGTTTTCTTTTCCTACAGGTTTGATAGAGGCAAAGAGAGGACAAGATAAAAGAAAGCCAGCTGTTCCGAGAACGAACCTTATCTGTTTGGGATAAAATCCTCCCGTGACCTAGTGCTTACAAAACGGGCACACTACCCTGCATGGTAACTAGGCTGATTTTTTTTTTTTTCCTAACTTGAAATTTCCTTTTTTTACAGGAAATTGTGGAGGAAAAGGTGGAAGGAGATGGAGATTTGGATTTCAGTCTGAACATTTCCAAATGAGTCGTGGAATTTTCTAACTATGACTGCTCTACCAAACTTTGACCTGAGAAGCCAGGTCATTGAACTCCAATGGAGTTCCTCATAGCATGGCCCCTCTGTATAAAGTGATCCTAGTTAGGGTGCATTATTTTTATTTGTTTGTTTGTTTTTTCCAGTTAAACACATCATGAAGCTCTATTTTGTAAAATAGAAGTACTTTATTTCATCAAAGCACATTTTTCCATTGGTATGCTTATGCTTTAATAACTTTAATTGTTAAAAGTTTTCTATAGAGCCAAATACTTCTCTTAGATCCCTTCATGTAAAACTAACAAGGATCATTTCCCATACAAACTAAACTAATTTTTCCTCCACTCTTTTTCCCCCAGAGGCAAAACAGAGCGTGCATTTGTGTCATTTGCCACCCTTCTCACCGATGTTATCCTGTGTGTTCACGACAAAGTACTGCAGTGTCTTCAGCGAGAACAATATGCCTCGGTGATCATCCATCTACTCAAATGTGTCGACACTTTGGCTATCAACTCCCCTTATGAAAAACTCAGAACAAACCTGTGTGAGAAACTTACCGATGCTGTGTTTCCGTTTGTGTCACATAGAGGTTACTACTACCACTTTCCAGGTAAGACTTTTCAAATCAGTCTTGAGATTTAAATGCTTCCATATCCATAACCTGTGGATGTCTTGTCTTCTGAACTGGACGCTTGACGGCTTGAAGAACGGCTATCATATTGAACATTTTGGCAAAAATCAAGCCTGGTGGTTTCGTTAGAAGTCTTTTTATTGAGCATTGATTGAATATTACCCATTCCATGAAGCAATTTGCACTCCATGTGTGGGATAACAAGGGAACCATCTGTCCTTCATTATTGCAATCACGATTCCAGGAAAGAAACATGCAGATTCTTTCGATTTCCCCAGGATCAAGTGCTTTGGAAAAAGTGGAGCTACCTAACGGACGAAAAAAAAACAACTGCGTAGTCTGACGTCACACATATTTGAACTCTTTCATTGGAACGGAAAAATTTGAATTTTCGACCTTTAAAAGTTATTTTTTCGGAGTTTTGACCTCAGATTTGGATTTTTCCCAACTTTTTACGTAGGAATTGACCGTTCATTTATAATTTTTACCCATTTGCAACTGGTCCATTGTAATCCAAGTTTTTCCCTTTTCAGACACGGGCAGAGATGAGTGCAATCAGCTCTGGTTGCAGATTATGGAGAAGAAATATTTCATCAGTTTACAAGACAAGGCCCGTGACGGCAACACTGTAATGTAACGAACGTTTTTCAAAATATCCAAAGGAAAACTTTTTACTTTCCAAAAGTTTTTTTTCAAAATAAGATCCACAACCGCTGCACCGCTTTTGGTGATTTCGTTTTAGCTTTTAGCGCGTTTCTGTTTCCTGTATATTAAATAACGAATGCAACCCCCAAATCCTGCTTGAATAACCCTTGTACTGATACCACACTCCAGGGAAAACAATGAAAACAACTGGCAAAAAGGTTGTGCAGACAACTCTGGTTCAAGGAAAGCTTGAGGTAAGAGAATGAAGACTTCCACTTTCAAGTTTACATTCCATGCCACATGAGTATGATGTAGTTCTATTCTATTATGGGACTGGTTGTTCCTCTCCCAAGAGAGTATGCAATTAACACTGTGACCTCTAGATCTATTGTGACAAGTATTTTTTCCCCTGCCCAAGCTGCTATCCCTCGGCCTTGATGAAACCTAGAAGTGCCCTCACTGTTATATTTATTTTCAATCTCCCCAGTTTCTCTAAAATTCACCTGCAGCACCTCTAAAGAGTCCACACACCCAGGTTTGTTCTAGAGAAAAGCTGTGAGTTCATATATTATCCCATTATAAATGTCACAATAAATTTGTATAATGCTCATTTGTTCCATGATTTCAGATTCCCAGTGCTCAGAAAGAAAGCAGAACTGGTTCCCGTCGATTCTTACAAACACTACAACAGTCCGCTGTAGACAAAGAAAATTTAGTCCATGGTGGTGGAAATATGAAGTAAGTATTGCAAATACTGGGGGGGCATGGTTAGCCTAGTGGTAACATGCTTGCTTGCCATGCAGAAGGTTCAGGGTGCAAATCCCTCCATCAACAAAAATTTTGCACTCATTTTTCAATTGCAAATATTTCAACAGGTTACTTTCTGGTGTTCTCATGTTGACCCAGCATCCAATTGGGTAGTATTGTGTCTCTTATCGCCCATCTGATGAAAGACATACTATGGGATGGGCATGGTATGACACGGACCACATGTGTCTAATGTAGCAGTTGATTCATTGTTACGAGAGAGATAGAGAGAAACAAGGAGAATTCATGAATTGTAAGAATTTACATGATGAAGTGTGTGCAAATGAGGTGAAGGTTGGTGGTTGAAGTAAAAGTCATCAAATTAAATACTGTTTTGAGGTTGAATTCAGTGGTTAACCACTGGTTAGTGTGGTGAACTTTGGTTCTGGTGGTTGGTAGTTCTCGTCCAAGCCCAATCATAAATTCAGGAAGGTGTTCAACATTAAACATTCATGCTTATTTTTAAATTCCTTTCTTTCCTCAGAGATTTGGCATTGGAAAATGAAAAGTCTATCAAAGCATCAACTCCCAGTACTAAGAACAAAGTAGACAAATCAACAACTGCAACTGTATCTTTGAAAGATGATCTCACTAGTGGTAAGAAGTCTTTTCTTGTAATGTTCAATGCTGGCTTATCCCCTAAAACTAGACAGGTTAAGTTTTTTGCAGGAGTTCAAATCAGCTCTTCAGTCAAAGAAAATTGAGCTAACCAAAAAAAGCCTCTGGGTGTCCCTAAAAGGGTGGGTATTTTTATAATTACATTCTTACACTGATTTATTTGGACAGCCTCTTCTCTATTTAATCTCTAAGGTATGTAGTAATGGCCCATTACAATTTGCAATTGAGCAAGTAGGGTAGGTAGGTACATAATATAAAGGTTACTACTAATGGCCCATTACAATTTGCTATAGAGTAAATAGGGTAGGTACATAGGTTAAAAAAAAATAATAATAATAATAATAAAAAGCAAACTAAGCAAGGTCCCGATTTTGGTGGTCAGTGGTCAGACTGACCAAAGGATTTAACTTTCAGATAACAACCTGAAATAAAGAATTATCAGAGGATTTTGAAAGATATTCTTGCAGACCAACTTTACGCATCTTTAGTGATAATCAATGAGTTCTCTCCACACTCCAGAAGACTTTTTGAGAGAGCTATCTAGCTAACCAGTTATGAGATTTTTGAATTTATAATTTTATATTTATTTGTTCTAACTCCTCTATTTTTGCACCAACAAAAGCGAAACAAATTTCGAAATTAAATAATGCCAAATTTCGATCTACCATTTCTAGAGTTACATAAGTTCATAAATATAAATGTTCTTTATTTAGACTGTCAGCTTAAAACAAGTTTTTCCATTCAAGCACCTCTTTAATAATATACCTAAGTTACAGTACCAAATATGTACATAATACCGTTAAATCGGGCCTGTGGATCTTGGGGTCTGACAATGGATTTGATATTAAGATATAATCATGTATTTTATTTGTTCAACGACAATGGGTCAGGTTTTTATGAAGTCGTATGGGTATATCATATTAGAATAATACGTTTACCCAGATGTAGATAACTCACAAGTCAAATAATATAGTTTGATGAACATTTACAATAAGGGAGGCACTTGAATGGAGTGATGGTCTGCACAAAGATTTCTCTTTGATTTTTGTTAATTTGTTAATCAATAAAAAGAAACTTTTTAATTTGTTAAAACAAATTTACGAGGTTCTAATAGGTACCTACGTAATTTCCATCATCTGTGGGCCTGTGGGTATTACCATAAGAGTTATTTCTTGATAATTATATAGGACTTGCTTCTCGGCAATTTCACGAATTACCTGTTAAATAATTAAACGAATATCCTTTTACTCAAACCATTTTAATTACTGTCCTGAAGGAGCTGAAGAGTTCCTTTGTCGTCAGCAGGACATGGAATGTCGAAACCGTCACCCGTCCAAATGCTCCCAGAATAGAATGGATGAATGTCCTTTTACTCAAACTATTTTAGTTACTGTC
>NW_007380720.1:25964-34122 GCF_000475195.1 Diaphorina citri
TACTTTGACTATGGGTAATGAGTCTCTACCCAGTTGTCTACTTGTGGAATCCTCGGCTAAATGTAGAGTAGCTATTCTAAGTGCTCTCATTCAAATATTCACCTACTCCAAACCATTCCTTGCACTTGCACAGTTTGAGTGAGTTTGATCCTCATTATTTTTCTGGGCATTTGAGTGAGTCTGATCTGGGCATAATAAGTAGATCTGGGCATAATAAGTAGATCTGGGCATAATAAGTATTTTTCTTCTGCCCTTACAAGATTAATTATTATTATTTTTATTTGTTTGTTTTTTCCAAGTTAAACACATCATGAAGCTCTAGTTTGTAAAATAGAAGTACCTTTGTTTCATCAAAGCACATTTTTCCATTGGTATGCTTTAACTGTTAAAAGTTTTCTATAGAGCCAAATACTTCTCTTAGATCCCTTCATGTAAAACTAACAAGCATCATTTCCAATACAAACTAAACTAATTTTTCCTCCACTCTTTTTCCCCAGAGGCAAAACAGAGCGTGCATTTGTGTCATTTGCCACCCTTCTCACCGATGTTATTCTGTGTGTTCACGACAAAGTACTGCAGTGTCTTCAGCGAGAACAATATGCCTCGGTGATCATCCATCTACTCAAATGTGTCGACACTCTGGCTATCAACTCCCCTTATGAAAAACTCAGAACAAACCTGTGTGAGAAACTTACCGATGCTGTGTTTCCGTTTGTGTCTCATAGAGGTAAAACTATTTTCTTTCCTCAATGATAGGTTTATTTTTTGTGACAGAACCTTCCCTCTTCAAGATGGCGGATTTGCCATACCAAAAGATGTTCAATTGTCTCAGTTTCCAAAAGGAAAATTGGCTTAAAACTGAGTAGACTTGTGTTTCTTGGCTGACAATTGAAATTGAGATTAAAAATTCACTTTTTTGGAACCTATAGTAACATTTGCTTATTTATGTCTTGTATTTCAGATGCCAATATGTCATAATTTCTAAACTACTTAGTAACTATAGTAACATTTGCTTATTTATGTCTTGTATTTGTATTTCAGATGCCAATATGTCATAATTTCTAAACTACTTAGTAACTATAGTAACATTTGCTTATTTATGTCTTGTATTTGTATTTCAGATGCCAATAAATATGTCATAATTTCTAAACTAGTAACTATAGTAACATTTGCTTATTTATGTCTTGTATTTGTATTTCAGATGCCAACATCTTTGCCATACCAAAAGATGTTCAATTGTCTCAGTTTCCAAAAGGAAAATTGGCTTAAAACTGAGTAGACTTGTGTTTCTTGGCTGACATTTGAAATTGAGATTAAAAATTCACTTTTTTGGAACCTCTCCAAATTTTTTTTTAGAATATTATGTCATAATTTCTAAACTAGTAACTAGTAACATTTGCTTATTTATGTCTTGTATTTCAGATGCCAATATGTCATAATTTCTAAACTACTTAGTAACTATAGTAACATTTGCTTATTTATGTCTTGTATTTGTATTTCAGATGCCAATATGTCATAATTTCTAAACTAGTAACTATAGTAACATTTGCTTATTTATGTCTTGTATTTGTATTTCAGATGCCAATCTCTCATAATTTCTAAACTAGTAACTATAGTAACATTTGCTTATTTATGTCTTGTATTTGTATTTCAGATGCCAATATGTCATAATTTCTAAACTAGTAACTATAGTAACATTTGCTTATTTATGTCTTGTATTTGTATTTCAGATGCCAATATGTCATAATTTCTAAACTAGTAACTATAGTAACATTTGCTTATTTATGTCTTGTATTTGTATTTCAGATGCCAACATCACAGTGGTAGCGTTGACATGTTTCAGTGACATGGTTGTCCTCTGTTCTGAAGATGTTCTTGTGAGACTCTGTCATCTTGTCTTTGCCAAACTTCAGGTAAAGAACAATATCAGAGTCCAGTGTGAATGTTATTTCTAAGAAACCTCTGTGGAATAGTGGGTATCACAATAAGCTTGCATGCTGGAGGTCCCAGGTTTGATTTCCAGTGGGGTTGAATTTTTTTTAATTCTGTGCGTGGAGTTCGGGGTGCACTCAGCCTCGTGAAGACAATTGGGTAACTACTTTAATCAAGTATCAACCAGTGGCGGCATTACCAGTGTAAAAAGATGGAAATATAGAAATTAATTGCAAAAGGAGGCACTTAGTAATGCTTTGATATCCACTAAAATTGTGAAAAGACTCTGTTTTGCAATTACAAATATTTTAATTAGACTAACAATGTAGGACTGAAAAGTCATTTTTTGTCAGCAGTTTCAATAAAGTCTTGTTCATTGGGTATAAATTGTTTGTTTTTATTTTACAATAATAGTAAGCTTTACCACGAATAATTTATCATTTGTTTTGATATTTTCTTTTCGAATTTCAGTCCGAGGACTCCCTAGTTCCCGTCCTGGTGGAATGTTGGCAACTTCTGTCCGTTGTTGCCAAACTCAAGATCAACCTGGTTCTGAATTACCCAGATCTCTGGTCTATCCTAATCAAGCTCATGGATCATCATTTGACCTGGGCCAAGGGTTCAAATCTGGTTCAGCTGCACACTGTGATAGCCATGCAACATTTCTGCCAGAATTTACATTCATCTGGTAAGTCTAAACATCAAGGTTATACACTTTTATTATTATTATTATTATTATTACTATTATTATTATTATTATTATTATTATTATTATTAAGTGTCCCATAATTATTATTATTTTATTAGAGATAAAGGGACTACATGTCCTAATTCGACCGTCTAAATAAAGCACTAATATCTATCTAATATCTAATCATCATTATTATTATTCTCTTTTAAAGAGGGTTGAAAGAAGGAATGGTAATAAATTAATAATGGATGTCTTATTATCCCAAAAAATGACCTGATTACATTACTTTCCTTCCTAAAGGACAAGGAAAGTAAAAAGGTCAAGATAGGAGAAAGCCAGCCGTTCGGAGAACAAACTTTATCTGTTGTGGTCAAATTCTCAAACAATGTTGAGAATAAAATTCCATATCAACAGAGATTGAACCCACGCCCTCCAGATTACCAGGCGAGCCTGACCGCTAAATATTTTTTATGATATTTTTTAATGTTGTAAATATTTTTTTTCTTGAAGAGGTTTGACAGAGGGAACTGTAACTGTTATGGTCCCATCATTCCGAAATCGAAGAGAGAAGGAAGACAGGATAGGAGAAAGCCAGCGGTTCTGAGAACAAACATTATCCCATCAGGATAAAATCCGCCCTGGGCGGGAATCGAACCCGCGGCCTAGCACTTACAAGGCAGACGCACTACCAGCTAAACTAACTAGGCTGGCAATGTTGTAAATAAAAGGGCTCTTAACATAGACTTCTTTTTTTTAACGAGGGGAAAATTTTTTCCAAGGAAACGCTTAACATGGAACACAATAGACAAGAAGTCCAAGCCCTAAGTACTGCAGTGTCTTCAGCGAGAACAATATGCCTCGGTGATCATCCATCTACTCAAATGTGTCGACACTCTGGCTATCAACTCCCCGTATGAAAAACTCAGAACAAACCTGTGTGAGAAACTTACCGATGCTGTGTTTCCGTTTGTGTCACATAGAGGTAAAACTATCATCTATTGTCTTTCCAGAGGGCAACTCATGATGATCAAGCAATTGACCCTTTGGATGGTCAGAGAAATTTTCTAACTGAACCAAAGGTAGATGCATTAACCCCCACACTATACCAGGGTTAAAATAATTATTCACTTATATCTACAATGGAGGAGTTGCAAATGGGTAAAAATTATAAATAAATGGTCGCTTCCTATGTAAAAAGTTGGGAAAAATCCAAATCTTAGGTCAAAACTCCAAAAAAATAACTGTAAAAGGTCGAAAATTCAATTGTTATAATGAAAGAGTTCAAAAATTTGTGACGTCAGACTTAACGCAGTTGCTATTTTTGTCCGCTAGGTAGCACCACTATGCAAGCGCGTTAGCAGAGGAGCAGAAAGAACTGCGCAGAAATGTATGTGCACAAACACATTAATGCGTTGCCTGCGAGGGAGCTTTGCTCGGGACATCTGATGTGACGTCATCGCCTACAGGAGCATATGCCGTGACGTCAAAGTTCACAATTTACCGGCATTTTTTTAATCGATTTATCTCGGGATCTAGAAGTCGTAGAAGAAAAAGAAACATTCTGTTGGTCCTCATTTTTCCTGCTCTATGACTTTGAAACATCACCCAAGTAAGCGCAAATGATCTATTTAAAGCAGCCCCCCTCCCTTCCTTGCTAAACAAAAATCTCTTTTTTTTCTGAATGGGCAGTGTGCAGCCCATTCAGAAAAAATCTTACATCAGTATCATTGTAATCTTGGTGGAACTTTGACCTGAGAAGCCAGGTCATTGAACTCCAATGGAGTTCCTCATAGCATGGCCCCTCTGTATAAAGTGATCCTAGTTAGGGTGCAAGTTAGGGTGTGAATGAGTATTAGAGGCAGGTTTTGGCTCTTGTAATATATACCATACAATTTATTTAATGAACATTTGTCAAGATGACAAGTAGATGATTTGAATTTCAGCTTTCTTTTATACTAATATTGAGAATCAAACTAGTAGAGTTCCATTTTGTGTAGTGTAGTGTAGACACTCAAAACGACTGATATATTTTTTTCTAGTTAAGTTGATTTTAAGTTCACTTTAATTAATTACTAAATATGTATGTAAAATGTTGAAAGAAAAAAACTTGGGGCCACAGGTTTTCAATCTCATATTGATTTTATGTTCCTCTCTTTGTGTTCTTAACAACTTATACTTGGTTGTCTTGCCAACCTATAAGAAGGCCCCCGAAAATATTCTGTACTTTGACAGTATTCCAATGAATTTGATAATTTTAGGCTCTTTAGTTTTAAGATTTTAATTGTTTTGTGTTCGATATGTTTTGTGTGTTCCTTTAATGTATTTTTTATAGGGAAATAAAGTTCTCATTTTGTAAACAATTGAAGTGGCCTTTTTTTATTTTTTAAAAAGAGGTTTAACAGAGGGGACTGCAACTGTCAAGGTCTTATCGTCCCAAAATCGACAGGATAGGAAAAAGCTAACCGTTCCAAGAACGAACATCATCCGTTCAGGATTTAGTCCGCCCCTGGCGGGAATCGAATACGCGGCCTAGCTCTTACAAGGAAGACACGCTACCAAACAAGCTAGGCTGGCTTGGTGAAATTTAAAATAATAGGTTCTTGAGTGGAAGGTAACCAATGGGCGAGATTAACAAAAGAGAATTAAAGTCTCTGATAAAATTTCATGTCCTGTCTGGGATTGAAATCATTGAAACCGCGCTCTTCTGATGTATACCAGGCAAGTGCCTTGACCACTGACTACTATCTATGTGACTATAGGTAGTTGAAATATTTAAAACACGATCGTGTGGTAGGTACCTACTGGGTCCATAAGAGAAAACCTGTTGCATTACTTCAAGGCATTGTTCTACCCCCATGCCTATCCAGGAACGGAAAAGTTTGGTCAGGAAATTTCCGCCCTGGCTGGGATTCGAGCCCAGTACCTCCAGGTTGAGAGTGCTCTTTACCACTCGGCTACAGAGGCGGACCATTTGAGGGGGTTTCGTGTAAACTCGCCTTAATGCAGTGTTGCCGACTATAATCTGTGCGCGTTAAAAAAATTATGCACGCTTGGTATTTTAACGCGCACACCCGCACACGTGATTTTTGTTTGGGAAAAAATGGAAAATCAAATCAAATGTGAAAGAGCCGAACGAAAAAGGAAAACTGGAAAAGGCCGAAAATTAGGGATTCCGAAGTGTATTCTCATTTCTCAACTCAATTGAAGTGATCGGTTTCAGTTCCTATCTTCTCTCGAGATAGGTACCCATACTTGCCTGCTCATTTTGGGTCGACGCTGCAGCTCGACCCCCTGAGACGTGCTTCCCTACTCCCGCTTTCCCAGACCTACTATTTCGGCACGCAGTGGAGAAGGTGGCCCTAATCTGAGAGGTGTTGCAACACTGTATCACGTGATTGCGCATGCGCAAGTTGATTCTCACAGCAGTACAAAAAGTCTTACAGGTGGCGTAACAGGTGGTGGTGGAGCGTAAGTGTTACAGGGTAAAACCTATGGGACATGACCTCTCTGCTTGCCTATTTTGACGGTTGCTCCAAATGTGGACTCACTGTAAGGATAACGACCCTTTATACCCCTTTCAGGGTTTCTCACATCTATTATAATCTTTTAATATCCATGGGTGTGATGGCTGGGTGGATGGCATGATAACCCCTTTCGCCCTTCTCTTATTTATATATAATACACGAAATATTAACAAATATATGAGCATATGGATTCCTCGGCCTCGCTATGAAATGTGCTATAAAATCCCACTACTATCTTACTCGTAGTCACTACGCCCAGGCTTTTACCTATGAATGATAATAATACAAATAATACTAAAAAAAAAAAAAAATGAGAGAAAAAAGAAAATTACTTACCCGTGTACATCGTGTGGTATTGGTGCTTCGCCTCTCGACCTCGGACTTCATTTGGGGGACCGATGGAGTGCCCGATGTGATGGTGATGACAACCTTAGTATCGCTATCATGATCTGAAGGTAACCTCGCTCTGTGCATTTCACCCTCATACACCCCCACTCTGCAGACCACCCGCTGAATTGTCCCTTCTATGTTCATATCTTACAAGGGAACCGATTGCTGTTTTCGTTTCCAACTCCCGCTTCCCGTAGGTGAGCACTTTTGCAAACATGGTTTTGGCTTACCGTTCAGGCCCTGACGTTTAGTGGATCGATCGATCGATCCCGACTAGCTAGCTCCGACTCGTGCTCTGAGGAGAGCCTCTCCATTCTGCTCGCTTCTCTCGCTCTATCTGTATGCTCTTCTCTCCATCGTCAGACTCTCATACTCTCCTAGATCGCATGAGTCTCCCTCTCTCGTACTTTCGTAGCCGCTCTCGGTGTTCTCTATCGCTGACTCTAGAACTGCTCAGTCTCTATCTCCTCCACGGCCGTCCTTTTCACAAAGTGGTTAAGATTGTACCCCTCCCGCTTTGCGTCAGCGCTAAAATAGCTCCAAACTCAGACCTCCTCCCGTAAAACGTGTTGAAGGGGTAAGGGCAGGTAGGAAGTCCACGTTTCTCCGGCACTAGTGGCAAGCAACCGGCGAAGCTCCTTAACAAGTCCTCGTCCCCGTAGCCTTCTACAAAGTGGGTGTCTTACTGTAGACTTGTCCTACCCTTGCCGTTACACAATCTCCAGCTGGGTAACCAGGCTTCATACGGCTACCAGCCCGGCACCGGGCTCATAGCCGGCTACCAGCCGGGTGTCCCTGCCTCTTCGCGGCTATCAGCCGGTCACCGGGGTCTTAACCGGCTACCAGGCCGGTGCCCCCAAGCTTTATCTATAGCCCTTCAGCCGGCTGTTCCAGCCCGACAGCCGGCTTGTTAGCCCGACAGCCGGCTGTTAGCCCGACAGCCGGGCTGTTCCTGCCTGCCACCCGCTTAAAACCCCGGCTCCTTCCCGGTGCTCCCCCTGACCCCCTCTCTCGCCTTGGGTTGTCTGTAGACTTCCTCGTCTTTCAGGCCCCGGGGTTCTTGGCTCCCTTGTTCCCGGGTCGCTTAGTCCCCCGGCTGTTCCGTTGACCTTCCCGTATTCGTCTTCTCAGTCTCCAAGGGTCCGCCTTGTGGAACGTTTCTACCTCGGGTCCGCTCCTTGGGCTCGTCTTGAGGGGGGCCAGCGGCGGTGCAACCCTCCCCGCTCACCTAAACCGTGTGTAGTGTTACGGGTTTACGGAACTGGCCGTTGAGGTATACAAGTTACCGAATTCCTCCGTGAGAGGAACGACTGTACCCCTAGTTAAATTAAACTCCATTGAGTAATTGACTTATAGGACATTCTATACTTCCCTTGTTTCTATACAATGGGACCGTGTTCGTTCATCTTTTTTCTCCTCTTAATTAGGCACTTAGCCAATTATTGACTACTTACAGGATTCCCCTAAATCGATTTTTAGTGTTTTTGCACGAGAAGATTCTTTCCTTCTTTTTTGGATTGGATTTTAGTTTGCTGAAAGGAACGTTAACTTGCGTCCAGACCCATAGCAGTGCTCTCATTTCTCGTGTGACTCCCTATCCTGGCAGTACAAGCACAGGCAA
>NW_007380720.1:35895-40961 GCF_000475195.1 Diaphorina citri
TTTCATTTTCTGCTGTAAACGCGGCTTTTAAAATTAAGCCTGAAGTCAGCTGTTCTTATCAGTTTGTATTATTTTTTTATTCAAATTTGAAAACTTCTGAAAGTTGAACTTTTACTCTTTTCTATTTCTTTTATTAAATGTTAATTGATATCAATCTATTTGAACCAGAATATATGATATGATTTGGTCTGTAAATGGTTTTAAAATCAAAGTCTTTATGTTCCTGGGGTTTCGGACAAAATTGAGTGGCCATCAACTTGCTATTTAAACCTAACAAAAGATCATCAAAGATACCACAATGCAATATCAAACTTGGACTGAACAACTAATGGAATAAAATTAAACATTATCAGTCCTGAGGTCTGTGTGGATTTCTAGATGTTGTCTCTAATCATGGTAGTTTCAGAACTTAAACTATTATGGCCCTCTTTCACTTTTACAATTCCGATTGAAATTTCCGACTTAAACGACCCCTTTCTCTGGCACAGTCTTACAAACTGATATCTGTATCAAGGAAAGCGCACCCTTGGATTTCGGCAGTATGATGCTGCAGACTGCAATCTTAAGGTCTTATGGTTTGTATTTCTTTCATTCCAAGTAGGTTTTATCTCCAGATGTTTTTCTTATTTCCAAGGTTGTAACCACAATGTACTGGTTGGGGTTACGGCAAGGTTTGTAAACTAACCTTGTTTTTAAGCTAGCACTCCCATGCCAAACCTGTAGGAACAATGTCTGTCTCAACTAGTCAGAGCTCAACCCAACCAGGTACCATAACCTTCAACCCAAACAGTTTGATTGGTAATACTCTTCAACAAAAACAGCGAGGCCACACCCAGAGAGACTCACCAATGCAACTTGTTTGGGTTGACGGTTATGTACTGGGTTGGGTTGAGCCCTGACTAGTTGAGACAGGACATTGTTCCTATCAGTTTGCAATGGCGAGTGTAGCTTAAAAACCAAGGTTAAGTTTACAAACCTTGCCTAACCCAACCCAGTACATTGTGGTTACAACCTTGGAAATAAGAAAAACATCTGGAGATAAAACCTACTTGGAATGAAAGAAATACAAACCATAAGACCTTAAGATTGCAGTCTGCAGCATCATACTGCCGAAATCCAAGGGTGCGCTTTCCTTGATACAGATATCAGTTTGTAAGACTGTGCCAGAGAAAGGGGTCGTTTAAGTCGGAAATTTCAATCGGAATTGTAAAAGTGAAAGAGGGCCATAATAGTTTAAGTTCTGAAACTACCATGATTAGAGACAACATCTAGAAATCCACACAGACCTCAGGACTGATAATGTTTAATTTTATTCCATTAGTTGTTCAGTCCAAGTTTGATATTGCATTGTGGTATCTTTGATGATCTTTTGTTAGGTTTAAATAGCAAGTTGATGGCCACTCAATTTTGTCCGAAACCCCAGGAACATAAAGACTTTGATTTTAAAACCATTTACAGACCAAATCATATCATATATTCTGGTTCAAATAGATTGATATCAATTAACATTTAATAAAAGAAATAGAAAAGAGTAAAAGTTCAACTTTCAGAAGTTTTCAAATTTGAATAAAAAAATAATACAAACTGATAAGAACAGCTGACTTCAGGCTTAATTTTAAAAGCCGCGTTTACAGCAGAAAATGAAAAATTATGCACAACACAAATAACTTGACGGCAACACTGTAATGTAACGAACGTTTTTCAAAATATCCAAAGAAAACTTTTTACCTTCCCAAAAAAGTTTTTCAAAATAAGATCCACAACCGCTGCCACGCTTTTGTGATTTCGTTTTAGCTTTTAGCGCGTTTCTGTTCCTGTAAATTAAATAGACGAAATGCAACCCCCAATCCTGCTTGAAAACCCTTGTAACTAGCGATACCCACACTCCAGGGAAAACAATGAAAACACTGAGGCAAAAGTGGCAGAAGATGCAACTCGTCAAGGAAAGCCTGAGGTAAGAACAATGAAAGAACTTCCACTTTCAAGTTACATTCCGCATGCCACAATGAGTATGATGTAGTTCCTATTCTATTATGGGGACTGGTTTTCCTCTCCCCAAGAGAGTAAGCATTAACAACACGACCCTAGATCTATTGTGACCCAGGTATTTTTTCCCAACTGCCCAAGCTGCTATCCCTCGCCTTGAGAAACCTAGAATACCCTCACTGGTATATTTATTTTTCAATCCCCCAGTTTCTCTAAAATTCACGCCTGCAGCACCTCTAAGAGCCACACAACCCAGGTTTCTTCTAGAAAAACTGTAGATTCATATAATATTCCCATTATGAATGTCCCACAAGTAAAATTTTGTATACATGCTCATTTGTTCCATGACTTAGTCCAGATTTGCCCCAGTGCTCCCAGAAAAGGAAAGCAGAAACTGTTCCCATTGTCGATTCTTACAAAACACTACAACAGTCCGCTGTAGACAAAGAAAAGTTTATCCATGGTGGTGGAAATATGAAGTAAGTATTCAAATCTGGGGGGGGTGCATGTTAAGATAATTGGTACATGACTTGCTTGGCACCATGCAGAAGGTTCATCGGTGCAATCCCCTCCATCAACAAAAGAATCAGGTGTCACTCATGTTGTTTCCAAGCAACCTAAATATTCAACAGGGACTATCTGATGAGGGATCATAGTTCAGCATAGACCATATTTAAAGGTAATAATCTTACAGCTATGTATCTCAATATGTATGGAGGATAGTACATACATGAAAATCGGATAGACAAGACTCACATGTTCTAATGTACACTGATTCATGACGATGAGAAGACTAAACAAGGAACATTCATTAGATGGGACCGCAATAACATGACATATGAGTGAAGGTTGTGAGCTGAAGTTCAACACTCTGATAAAAGTTGTCAATACCATGATGAGAATAGAAGTCACAGCTTGACCACTGCATTACGTCCTTGAACTTTTCCGCATATTAGCTGATGTTGCTACTCGGTCGGGTCTCAGCCCTATCATACGCAAATCAGGTAATGAATCAACCTATTTGAAAAAAGCAAACTGTAGGTATTGAATTTGCATTATTCTCACAGATTAGAAACAAACAAAGCTGAACGTGAATCTATCAGAGCATCAGTATCATAACCAAGACAAATAGACATATCGACAACGAAAGCTGTATTATGCAAGTGATCATCAATAGCGGTCATGATGCATTTCAGATTCAATCTGCTTATAGCTAGACTAGCAGGATTGAATTCTTGTGCTTAGAGTACAAACAGCAAGAATATCAGCTCTCTGTCGGATGCAGATACGGAATGTGAGCTACACCAAAAAGAATCTGTGACCCTAATAAGAATGGGATATACTAATATGCATAATTAGCCTACACCCATGAATATTATATTGACATGCCCTCTTCTCTATTTAGACTTCCCATAGTATGTAGAGAAGAATGCCCATACAATTTGCAATAGAAGTAATATGTAGGGTCAGCAAGTACAGTATAAATAAGGGTAGTACATAGCAATAGCGACCATTAGTACAATAGTGCCTGATATAGATGTAAATATGTGAGCGTACACAAGGATCTAGTGATGACAAATGATAATCATCGTCGAACAGATCCAAATTGAGCCTAGCAATATAGTCATATCATAGGAGACCTTCAGAAATGAATAAGTAAATGATCTATATTTCAGCTTTCAATGAATCACCTTGCAGGAGAGCATGTTACCTTACAAAACTATTTCGATGTCGATAGCGCTCGAGATAAGATGCCGACGTGATACCACTGAAGAGGGTCAAGAACTACGATTGTAAAGCTCCATTATGAACAAGTGATGCAGCACCAAAGATAACTGATTGTAGAAGAAAGAAACTGCGTGGAGGACAGAATATGAAAGAAGCTTGCGCGCAACTACATAACAGTCACAAACGTATTAACGGTAAGTTGGCACAATGAAATGCTGTTATCTTTCCTTACAGGTTTGGATAGAGGGCAAAGAGAGGGAACAAGATAAAAGAAAGCCAGCTTGTTCCGAGAACGAACCTTATCTGTTTGGGGATAAAAATCCTCCCGTTACCAATGGCTTACAAAACGGGCCCACTCCCCGGCAGGGTAACTAGGCTGATTTTTTTTTTTTTTTTTTCCTAACTTGAAATTTCCTTTTTTTACAGGAAATTGTGGAGGAAAAGGTGGAAGGAGATGGAGATTTGGATTTCAGTCTGAACATTTCCAAATGAGTCGTGGAATTTTCTAACTATGACTGCTCTACCAAACTTTGACCTGAGAAGCCAGGTCATTGAACTCCAATGGAGTTCCTCATAGCATGGCCCCTCTGTATAAAGTGATCCTAGTTAGGGTGTGAATGAGTATTAGAGGCAGGTTTTGGCTCTTGTAATATATACCATACAATTTATTTAATGAACATTTGTCAAGATGACAAGTAGATGAAGATGATTTGAATTTCAGCTTTGTTTTACTCTGATATTGAGAAACAGACCAGTAGAATTCCATTTTCTCTACATATTTGTGTAGCGTAGACACTCAAAACGACTGATATATTTTTTTCTAGTTAAGTTGATTTTAAGTTCATATTACAGTGGCGTAGCGTGGTCTAAATTCAAGTGTAGGGCCTTGTAGGGCTCATGCACAGGTCTACCAAGTCCCATCACAGTAGGTACATGCCATTAATATTTATGGGCATTAGAGTAAACTTTTGAGTTGTATGGCCGCCATACACGCCATACATACACGCTACGCCACTGCTTTAATAAGTTACTAAATATGTAAAATGTTGAAGGAAAAAAACTTGGGGCCACAGGTTTTCAATCTCATATTGTTGATTTTATGTTCCTCTCTTTGTGTTCTTAACAACTTATACTTGGTTGTTTTGCCAACCTATAAGAAGGCCCCCGAAAATATTCTGTACTTTGACAGTATTCCAATGAATTTGATAATTTTAGGTTCTTTAGTTTTAAGATTTTAATTGTTTTGTGTTCGATATATTTTGTGTGTTCCTTTAATGTATTTTTACTTTCCTTATCCTATAGGAAGGAAAGTAATGTAATCGGGTCAAAATTTCGATGGTCAGTTTTTAGTG
>NW_007380721.1:0-20056 GCF_000475195.1 Diaphorina citri
TAAATAAGATTTTTTTTAAAAAATAAATAATATTAAAATATTTTAGATAATTTATTTTTAAATTTTTTATTAAAACAATGATTTATAATTCATATTTATAATTAATATGTCACTGAAAATTATTCAATCTTCTAAAGAATCTAATTCTATAAAAAAAAATAATGCTATTTCATCATCACAATCATTAATTTGGAAGCTTGATGAAGTAATTAATTTATTTAATTTACCATTTAATGATTTATTATTTCGCGCTCAAAAAGTACATAGAAAATATTTTGATGCCAATGAAATTGAATTAGCGGTACTATTATCTATAAAAACCGGAGGTTGTACAGAAGATTGTGGATATTGTCCTCAATCTACACATTATAATACAGAAATTACAGCTACAAAAATTTTATCTATAGAATCAGTTATTACCGCCGCTCAAAAAGCAAAATCAGATGGAGCTACTAGATTTTGCATGGGAGCAGCATGGAGAGAATTAAAAGACAGAGATTTAGATAACATTGAAAATATGATTTGTGAGGTTAAAAAAATAGGTTTAGAAACTTGTTTAACATTAGGTATGTTAAATGAAAATCAAGCATATCGTTTAAAAAAAGTTGGTTTGGATTATTATAATCATAATTTAGATACTTCTCCTAAATTATATGGAGATATTATTAGCACAAGAGATTATGAAAATAGACTTAATACACTTAAAAATGTGCGTAATGTAGGTATTAATATATGTTGCGGCGGTATAATAGGATTATCTGAGTCCAGAGATCAGCGTGCAGAATTAATTTTTCAATTAGCAAATTTAAATCCATATCCAGAATCAGTTCCTATTAATAATTTAGTACAAATTAAAGGAACTCCATTATATGGTTCTTCTATTTTAGATCCATTAGAATTTATACGAACTATAGCTGTCGCACGAATAACTATGCCAACTTCTAGGATAAGAATGTCAGCCGGTCGAAAAGAAATGGGGGAGACAACACAAGCTTTTTGTTTTTTAGCTGGAGCTAATTCAATTTTTTATGGCGATAAACTTTTAACTACTGATAATACAAAAACTAATGATGATAGTAAATTACTTAAAAAATTAGGAATAAATACTCGAAATATAAAAATTAAAATGAAAAATAATATAAAACAAATTTAGATTTAATAATAAAAAATTAATTATATTACTATTAAAATATATTTAATTATAATAAAATATATTTAGAATCAAAGATAAAAGGAAGTGTGGCCGAGAGGTTTAAGGCACCAGTCTTGAAAACTGGCAACAGGTAAAACCGGTTCGTGAGTTCGAATCTCACCACTTCCATATATTTTAAATAAAAATTTTTTAAATATTTTTAATAATCAATGAAATAAAAATAATTATTGAAATTAAATATAATTATTTTTATAATATAATTGTTGAAAATAAAAATATTAATTTTAAATTTAAATATAAATTAAGTCGCCCTGGTGGTGAAATGGTATACACAAGGGACTTAAAATCCCTCGCTAATAAATAAAGCTTGCCGGTTCAAGTCCGGCCCAGGGCACCATTTATTATATAAATCAATACATTATATTCAATTACTTTTTCCAAATACATCTTCCATTTGAATGTTTATCTATCTTAGATAGAATCATATTATGTTGAACTAACTCATTGGAATTGGCTAATTTTATTGGAATATTATTTGGTATTTTTATTTTAGTTTCAATATTATTTGAATTATTAATTTTAGGTTTAAAATTTAAATTACTTTGACCTCTGGTCATTGCTAGATATACTTCCGCTAAAAGTTCTGCGTCAAGTAAACCGCCATGTAAAGTTCTATGTATTTTTGAAATATTATAGCGATCACATAATGCATCTAAAGAATTACGTTTTCCAGTATGTATTTTTCTTGCCATCAATAATGTATCAGTAATTCGATAAATATATTTTGTAAAATTTGAATAACCTAAAAGAGATAATTCCATATCCAAAAATCCAACATCAAATGCTGCGTTATGAATTATAATTTCAGAATTAGAAACATAATTTAAAAAATTATCTACAATTTCTGAAAATTTTAATTTATTTTTAAGAAATTTTGTTGTTAAACCATGTATAGCTAAAGCACTTTTTTCGGAATCTCTACCGGGGTTAATATAATAATGTAAATTATTTCCAGTAATTTGACGATTTTTAATTTCTACGCATCCAATTTCAATAATACGATGACCATCAATAATATTTAATCCTGTTGTTTCTATATCTAAAACAATATGACGATGCATTTTATAAAAAAAATTATTTAATAATATTGGTTAACAATTTAAAAAAATATTTTTAAATTTTAATAAATTGAGTTAGAAATAAAATGTGGTGGAGGTTATCGGAATTGAACCGATGACATCCTGCTTGCAAAGCAGGTGCTCTACCAACTGAGCTAAACCCCCATTCATATATATAGGTCTGATTGGACTCGAACCAACGACTACCGCGTTATCAACACGGTGCTCTACCAACTGAGCTACAGACCTAAAATTTAAATATATAATAACATTATAATACTAAAATTATTTTTTGTATCGTTTTAACAAAATATTTTTTAAAAATTTTTTTAATTTTTATAAATAAATTTTAAAAAATAAATTATTTTTAAATTTACATAAATCTAAATACTTTTAACTTCATAAATCTATACTATAATCCTCTTGTTTTGTGTGCTTGCAAAACTCTCGTACAACCTATTATAAACGCAGCGGTACGTAATGATACTTTTTTTGTGTTAGCTAATTCCCATATAGCATCAAATGCATTACATATAATATTATTTAATCTTAAATTAATTTCTTGTTCTGTCCATAATAAATTAGAAAGATTTTGTACCCACTCAAAATAACTAACAATTACACCTCCGGCATTAGTAATAACGTCTGGCGCTAATATTATTCCTTTATCTCGCAAAATATCATCCGCTTCTGTTGTTGTTGGTCCATTAGCTCCTTCTAATATAATTTTTGCTGTAACATTATTTGCATTATTAATGGTAATTTGATCTTCAATCGCAGCTGGAATCAATATGTCACATGGAATAGACCAAAATTCTTTAGAATCATTAATTTTTTCACCCTCATTAAAATCTTTTATACTTCTTGTGAAAGTAACATATTTTTGTAACTTAGGTATATTAAATCCATTTGGATTATAAATTGTTGTTTTATCATCCTGTATTGCCACAATTTTTGCGCCAGCTTTAAAAAAAAGATTTGCCGCAACACTACCTACATTACCAAACCCTTGTATAGAAATTTTAGAGTTAATAATATTTAAATTTATTTTAGAAGCAATTTTACTACCAATAATAAATACACCGCGCCCAGTTGCTTTTTGTCTACCAAAACTACCCCCAATAGAGATTGGTTTGCCTGTAACAATACCTGGTATAGTGTAATTTTTTTTTGTTGAATAAGTATCCATCATCCATGACATAATCTGCATATCAGTTCCAACATCAGGCGCTGGTATATCTTTATTTAATCCAATTATAGAACTAATTTCATTAGTATAACGACGTGTTAATCGCATTAATTCATTATTTGATAAATTTTTTGGATTAACACGAATTCCTCCCTTTGCTCCGCCATAAGGTATATTAACCGCAGCATTTTTTATTGTCATCCAGCCAGATAAAGCAATTATTTCAGATAATGTAACATCCGGATGAAAACGTACCCCACCTTTTCCGGGACCACGTAATATATTATGTTGCACACGATATCCTTCGTAATGAAAAACTTCTCCATTATCATGCTCAATTGGAACATCTACTATTAAAATTTTTTTTGGATGTTTCAATATCTCTATCCAGCGAGATAGAGAACCAAGATATGGGGTAACACGATCAATTTGCTGTAAATAAACACCCCATGGCCCAAGATCATTTTGTGAAAGATAAGATGGTCTAGAATTATCTGTAAATTTAGACATTTTGATAATATCCTTTTTAATTGATAGTATATTAAAATTTAAAATTATTACAATAATTTAAAATATTTTAAAATAGTCATGTAAAAATAAAAAATTTATTTTTAAAATTATAATTATATTTGTGATTATACTAATAATTAGTACAATGAAAAATTTTTTAAATTCATATTTTTTTATCAATAAAATAAATAATAATTTTTTAAAAATTAATACAATATTAACTTCTATTAAATTTTGTTTAACTAAAAAAGTTAATGGAATTAGACTTGATAAAGCGCTATCATTAATATTAAATCAATATTCACGAAATTGCATTCAAAAATGGATAAAATTAAAACAGATATTAATTAATAATAAAACAGCAGAAGCTGATATGATTATTTCTGGATATGAGTTAATTATTATTAAACCTAAAAAAAATTTTTTTTTAAATAAAACAGAAAAAAAAGTAATAAAATTAGATATAATTTATGAAGATAATGAAATTATTATTCTTAATAAGTCAGCTGGGTTGGTGGTTCATCCGGCAATTGGTAATTTATCTGGAACATTATTTGATAATCTTTTAGAAATTTATCCATTTTTAATAAATGTTCCTAGAGCGGGTATTGTACATCGTTTAGATAAGAATAGTAGCGGATTAATGGTTGTTGCTAAATCAATAAAATCATATATACATCTTGTTAATCAATTAAAAATGCACATTGTTCAAAGAAAATATTTAGCAATGGTTTGGGGTATTCCAAAATTAAATGGAATGATTAATGCAGCAATAATGCGAAATCCACATAATCGTATTAAAATGACTGTTTCTAAAAATTTTAATGCTAAACCAGCTTTAACTTATTATGAAAGATTAGCGACTGGGATAATTAATAAAAAACATATTAGTTTAATTCGCTGTAATTTAAAAACAGGAAGAACTCATCAAATTAGAGTACACATGCAATGGTTAGGACATGGAATAGTTGGAGATAATCTTTATGGTAAAAAATATTCAAAATCATTAATATTTAATAGACAGGCATTACATGCTTATAAATTAGGATTAATACATCCAAAAAATAATTTAAAATTAAAATGGAGAATCAATCTTCCAGATGATATTTCTAAATTAATTACATTTTCTGGTATAAAATGGATTTAATATTTCCTATAATAAAAAAATTTTTTTTAAATATTTTTTCCCGTTAAAATAGCACAAGAGCGCGCTCGCCATATATGGCTGTCATTACGCGATTCTTTTGATGTAATCCATTGACTAGAATTATTATATAAAGAAGTTTTATTATCTAAGCTACTAGCTATTTTCATACGTACCCATGGTATTCCTCTTTGCATTCTTGAAAAAAAACCAATATTTATCTCGTATGCTTCTTTTTGCATCAATCCTTGTTTAACGGAAATCCCAGCCGAAATAAGTTGAGCCACTCCTTTTCCTGAAACTAGTGGATTAGGGTCATTGATCGCAATAATAACTTTTTTGATACCAGATTTAATTAAAGCCTCTGTACAAGGTGGGGTATAACCAAAATAACTACAAGGTTCAAGAGTAATATAAACAGTAGAATTATATACATCATAACCTTGCGCAGCTGCATTTAAAAGAGCATCAATTTCAGCATGATTCCCACCTGGACTTTTCGTATAACCACAAGAAATAATGCGTTTTTCTTTTACAATAACACACCCAACTCTAGGATTAGGAGAACTATTTATTGATAATTTAGCTTGTTGTAAAGCTAACGTCATTGCCATAAAGTCAATTGAATCAAAAAACATTATAAAAATAAATTATAACAATCAGTTATTATAATATTTATATTGCATTAGAAAATTAAAAAAAGAAAAATTATAATTATAATTTTTCTTTAAATATATTTTAATTAATATTATATATAATAATATAATAAATATTTTTAAAAATAAAAATATATTTTATATACTTTATAAATTAATAATAAATATTATGAATAATATCGTTTATTTTAAAAAAAAATCTTCAAATAATTTAGTGATAAGAAGTTTAAAAAACGTATGGCATCCTTGTGCGCAAATAAAATATCCTGTAGAAAATAAAAGTAATTTTTATAAAATTCCATTGATTCCAATTAGTCATGGAAATGGTCGTTAATTGATGTTTCAGGAAAACGTTATTTAGATGCTATTAGTTCTTGGTGGGTTAATCTTTTTGGTCATTCTAATTCTTATATTAATAAAGCATTAAAAAATCAACTTAATAAATTAGAACATGTAATGCTATCTAATTTAACGCATAAACCAGTAATAAAATTATCAGAAAAATTATCATCTCTTACTCAATATAAACTTGGGCATTGTTTTTATGGCTCCGATGGAGCATCTGCCGTTGAAGTTGCTTTGAAAATGAGTTTTCATTATTGGTACAACAAAGGATTTTTAAATAAAAAAAAATTTATTTGTTTACAAAATAGTTATCATGGTGAAACATTAGGAGCTTTAGCGGTAACTAATATTCAGTCATTTAAAGAAATATACACGTCTTTATTAAACAAAACTTATATTATTACCACACCAGATTCAAGAAATATAAATAAAGGAAATAGTGCTAATGAAATAGCTAGATGTGCTATTTTTGATTTAGAAATTCTTTTAAAAAAAAATCACAATAAGATTGCTGCTATTATTATTGAACCATTAGTGCAATGTGCTGGTGGTATGATAATGTATGATTCAATATATTTAAAGTTAGTTCGTGAAATTTGTAATAATTACAATATTCATTTAATTGCAGATGAAATTGCAGTTGGATGCGGTCGAACTGGAAAATTTTTTGCTTGTGAACATGCTGAAATTTGGCCGGATTTTCTTTGTTTATCAAAAGGTATTACAGGAGGTTATTTGCCTTTATCATTAGTAATGACTACTGATAAAATTTATAATTCAATTTATTATAAAAATAATATAAATATTTTTTTACATTCACATTCATATAGTGGAAATCCATTAGCTTGTTGCGCTGCATTAGCAACATTAGAAATTTTTAATAAAGATAACATATTACAACGAATTTCTCAGGACATGAAAAAAATTACAAAAGCACTTACTTCTTTAATAACACATCCTAAGATTATTAATTTTCGTCAAAAGGGAATGATCTGGGCATTTGATGTTATAATTGAAGACCCAGAACAAATAGAAACATTTTCTAAAAAATTTTTTGTTGCTGCTTTAAAAAATGAATTATTATTAAGACCGATTGGAAATACAGTTTATTTAATGCCTCCATATATTCTTAATAAAAATGAAATACAACATATGACATCAGCAATTTTTCAAACTTTTAATGAAGTAATTACATAAAAATAAAATTTTGAAATTTACACGTAAATTTCAAAAAAATATTTAACAATAGATTATAAATATTTAACTAAATAAGATTTTTTTTAAAAAATAAATAATATTAAAATATTTTAGATAATTTATTTTTAAATTTTTTATTAAAACAATGATTTATAATTCATATTTATAATTAATATGTCACTGAAAATTATTCAATCTTCTAAAGAATCTAATTCTATAAAAAAAAATAATGCTATTTCATCATCACAATCATTAATTTGGAAGCTTGATGAAGTAATTAATTTATTTAATTTACCATTTAATGATTTATTATTTCGCGCTCAAAAAGTACATAGAAAATATTTTGATGCCAATGAAATTGAATTAGCGGTACTATTATCTATAAAAACCGGAGGTTGTACAGAAGATTGTGGATATTGTCCTCAATCTACACATTATAATACAGAAATTACAGCTACAAAAATTTTATCTATAGAATCAGTTATTACCGCCGCTCAAAAAGCAAAATCAGATGGAGCTACTAGATTTTGCATGGGAGCAGCATGGAGAGAATTAAAAGACAGAGATTTAGATAACATTGAAAATATGATTTGTGAGGTTAAAAAAATAGGTTTAGAAACTTGTTTAACATTAGGTATGTTAAATGAAAATCAAGCATATCGTTTAAAAAAAGTTGGTTTGGATTATTATAATCATAATTTAGATACTTCTCCTAAATTATATGGAGATATTATTAGCACAAGAGATTATGAAAATAGACTTAATACACTTAAAAATGTGCGTAATGTAGGTATTAATATATGTTGCGGCGGTATAATAGGATTATCTGAGTCCAGAGATCAGCGTGCAGAATTAATTTTTCAATTAGCAAATTTAAATCCATATCCAGAATCAGTTCCTATTAATAATTTAGTACAAATTAAAGGAACTCCATTATATGGTTCTTCTATTTTAGATCCATTAGAATTTATACGAACTATAGCTGTCGCACGAATAACTATGCCAACTTCTAGGATAAGAATGTCAGCCGGTCGAAAAGAAATGGGGGAGACAACACAAGCTTTTTGTTTTTTAGCTGGAGCTAATTCAATTTTTTATGGCGATAAACTTTTAACTACTGATAATACAAAAACTAATGATGATAGTAAATTACTTAAAAAATTAGGAATAAATACTCGAAATATAAAAATTAAAATGAAAAATAATATAAAACAAATTTAGATTTAATAATAAAAAATTAATTATATTACTATTAAAATATATTTAATTATAATAAAATATATTTAGAATCAAAGATAAAAGGAAGTGTGGCCGAGAGGTTTAAGGCACCAGTCTTGAAAACTGGCAACAGGTAAAACCGGTTCGTGAGTTCGAATCTCACCACTTCCATATATTTTAAATAAAAATTTTTTAAATATTTTTAATAATCAATGAAATAAAAATAATTATTGAAATTAAATATAATTATTTTTATAATATAATTGTTGAAAATAAAAATATTAATTTTAAATTTAAATATAAATTAAGTCGCCCTGGTGGTGAAATGGTATACACAAGGGACTTAAAATCCCTCGCTAATAAATAAAGCTTGCCGGTTCAAGTCCGGCCCAGGGCACCATTTATTATATAAATCAATACATTATATTCAATTACTTTTTCCAAATACATCTTCCATTTGAATGTTTATCTATCTTAGATAGAATCATATTATGTTGAACTAACTCATTGGAATTGGCTAATTTTATTGGAATATTATTTGGTATTTTTATTTTAGTTTCAATATTATTTGAATTATTAATTTTAGGTTTAAAATTTAAATTACTTTGACCTCTGGTCATTGCTAGATATACTTCCGCTAAAAGTTCTGCGTCAAGTAAACCGCCATGTAAAGTTCTATGTATTTTTGAAATATTATAGCGATCACATAATGCATCTAAAGAATTACGTTTTCCAGTATGTATTTTTCTTGCCATCAATAATGTATCAGTAATTCGATAAATATATTTTGTAAAATTTGAATAACCTAAAAGAGATAATTCCATATCCAAAAATCCAACATCAAATGCTGCGTTATGAATTATAATTTCAGAATTAGAAACATAATTTAAAAAATTATCTACAATTTCTGAAAATTTTAATTTATTTTTAAGAAATTTTGTTGTTAAACCATGTATAGCTAAAGCACTTTTTTCGGAATCTCTACCGGGGTTAATATAATAATGTAAATTATTTCCAGTAATTTGACGATTTTTAATTTCTACGCATCCAATTTCAATAATACGATGACCATCAATAATATTTAATCCTGTTGTTTCTATATCTAAAACAATATGACGATGCATTTTATAAAAAAAATTATTTAATAATATTGGTTAACAATTTAAAAAAATATTTTTAAATTTTAATAAATTGAGTTAGAAATAAAATGTGGTGGAGGTTATCGGAATTGAACCGATGACATCCTGCTTGCAAAGCAGGTGCTCTACCAACTGAGCTAAACCCCCATTCATATATATAGGTCTGATTGGACTCGAACCAACGACTACCGCGTTATCAACACGGTGCTCTACCAACTGAGCTACAGACCTAAAATTTAAATATATAATAACATTATAATACTAAAATTATTTTTTGTATCGTTTTAACAAAATATTTTTTAAAAATTTTTTTAATTTTTATAAATAAATTTTAAAAAATAAATTATTTTTAAATTTACATAAATCTAAATACTTTTAACTTCATAAATCTATACTATAATCCTCTTGTTTTGTGTGCTTGCAAAACTCTCGTACAACCTATTATAAACGCAGCGGTACGTAATGATACTTTTTTTGTGTTAGCTAATTCCCATATAGCATCAAATGCATTACATATAATATTATTTAATCTTAAATTAATTTCTTGTTCTGTCCATAATAAATTAGAAAGATTTTGTACCCACTCAAAATAACTAACAATTACACCTCCGGCATTAGTAATAACGTCTGGCGCTAATATTATTCCTTTATCTCGCAAAATATCATCCGCTTCTGTTGTTGTTGGTCCATTAGCTCCTTCTAATATAATTTTTGCTGTAACATTATTTGCATTATTAATGGTAATTTGATCTTCAATCGCAGCTGGAATCAATATGTCACATGGAATAGACCAAAATTCTTTAGAATCATTAATTTTTTCACCCTCATTAAAATCTTTTATACTTCTTGTGAAAGTAACATATTTTTGTAACTTAGGTATATTAAATCCATTTGGATTATAAATTGTTGTTTTATCATCCTGTATTGCCACAATTTTTGCGCCAGCTTTAAAAAAAAGATTTGCCGCAACACTACCTACATTACCAAACCCTTGTATAGAAATTTTAGAGTTAATAATATTTAAATTTATTTTAGAAGCAATTTTACTACCAATAATAAATACACCGCGCCCAGTTGCTTTTTGTCTACCAAAACTACCCCCAATAGAGATTGGTTTGCCTGTAACAATACCTGGTATAGTGTAATTTTTTTTTGTTGAATAAGTATCCATCATCCATGACATAATCTGCATATCAGTTCCAACATCAGGCGCTGGTATATCTTTATTTAATCCAATTATAGAACTAATTTCATTAGTATAACGACGTGTTAATCGCATTAATTCATTATTTGATAAATTTTTTGGATTAACACGAATTCCTCCCTTTGCTCCGCCATAAGGTATATTAACCGCAGCATTTTTTATTGTCATCCAGCCAGATAAAGCAATTATTTCAGATAATGTAACATCCGGATGAAAACGTACCCCACCTTTTCCGGGACCACGTAATATATTATGTTGCACACGATATCCTTCGTAATGAAAAACTTCTCCATTATCATGCTCAATTGGAACATCTACTATTAAAATTTTTTTTGGATGTTTCAATATCTCTATCCAGCGAGATAGAGAACCAAGATATGGGGTAACACGATCAATTTGCTGTAAATAAACACCCCATGGCCCAAGATCATTTTGTGAAAGATAAGATGGTCTAGAATTATCTGTAAATTTAGACATTTTGATAATATCCTTTTTAATTGATAGTATATTAAAATTTAAAATTATTACAATAATTTAAAATATTTTAAAATAGTCATGTAAAAATAAAAAATTTATTTTTAAAATTATAATTATATTTGTGATTATACTAATAATTAGTACAATGAAAAATTTTTTAAATTCATATTTTTTTATCAATAAAATAAATAATAATTTTTTAAAAATTAATACAATATTAACTTCTATTAAATTTTGTTTAACTAAAAAAGTTAATGGAATTAGACTTGATAAAGCGCTATCATTAATATTAAATCAATATTCACGAAATTGCATTCAAAAATGGATAAAATTAAAACAGATATTAATTAATAATAAAACAGCAGAAGCTGATATGATTATTTCTGGATATGAGTTAATTATTATTAAACCTAAAAAAAATTTTTTTTTAAATAAAACAGAAAAAAAAGTAATAAAATTAGATATAATTTATGAAGATAATGAAATTATTATTCTTAATAAGTCAGCTGGGTTGGTGGTTCATCCGGCAATTGGTAATTTATCTGGAACATTATTTGATAATCTTTTAGAAATTTATCCATTTTTAATAAATGTTCCTAGAGCGGGTATTGTACATCGTTTAGATAAGAATAGTAGCGGATTAATGGTTGTTGCTAAATCAATAAAATCATATATACATCTTGTTAATCAATTAAAAATGCACATTGTTCAAAGAAAATATTTAGCAATGGTTTGGGGTATTCCAAAATTAAATGGAATGATTAATGCAGCAATAATGCGAAATCCACATAATCGTATTAAAATGACTGTTTCTAAAAATTTTAATGCTAAACCAGCTTTAACTTATTATGAAAGATTAGCGACTGGGATAATTAATAAAAAACATATTAGTTTAATTCGCTGTAATTTAAAAACAGGAAGAACTCATCAAATTAGAGTACACATGCAATGGTTAGGACATGGAATAGTTGGAGATAATCTTTATGGTAAAAAATATTCAAAATCATTAATATTTAATAGACAGGCATTACATGCTTATAAATTAGGATTAATACATCCAAAAAATAATTTAAAATTAAAATGGAGAATCAATCTTCCAGATGATATTTCTAAATTAATTACATTTTCTGGTATAAAATGGATTTAATATTTCCTATAATAAAAAAATTTTTTTTAAATATTTTTGGGGTATAACCAAAATAACTACAAGGTTCAAGAGTAATATAAACAGTAGAATTATATACATCATAACCTTGCGCAGCTGCATTTAAAAGAGCATCAATTTCAGCATGATTCCCACCTGGACTTTTCGTATAACCACAAGAAATAATGCGTTTTTCTTTTACAATAACACACCCAACTCTAGGATTAGGAGAACTATTTATTGATAATTTAGCTTGTTGTAAAGCTAACGTCATTGCCATAAAGTCAATTGAATCAAAAAACATTATAAAAATAAATTATAACAATCAGTTATTATAATATTTATATTGCATTAGAAAATTAAAAAAAGAAAAATTATAATTATAATTTTTCTTTAAATATATTTTAATTAATATTATATATAATAATATAATAAATATTTTTAAAAATAAAAATATATTTTATATACTTTATAAATTAATAATAAATATTATGAATAATATCGTTTATTTTAAAAAAAAATCTTCAAATAATTTAGTGATAAGAAGTTTAAAAAACGTATGGCATCCTTGTGCGCAAATAAAATATCCTGTAGAAAATAAAAGTAATTTTTATAAAATTCCATTGATTCCAATTAGTCATGGAAATGGTCGTTAATTGATGTTTCAGGAAAACGTTATTTAGATGCTATTAGTTCTTGGTGGGTTAATCTTTTTGGTCATTCTAATTCTTATATTAATAAAGCATTAAAAAATCAACTTAATAAATTAGAACATGTAATGCTATCTAATTTAACGCATAAACCAGTAATAAAATTATCAGAAAAATTATCATCTCTTACTCAATATAAACTTGGGCATTGTTTTTATGGCTCCGATGGAGCATCTGCCGTTGAAGTTGCTTTGAAAATGAGTTTTCATTATTGGTACAACAAAGGATTTTTAAATAAAAAAAAATTTATTTGTTTACAAAATAGTTATCATGGTGAAACATTAGGAGCTTTAGCGGTAACTAATATTCAGTCATTTAAAGAAATATACACGTCTTTATTAAACAAAACTTATATTATTACCACACCAGATTCAAGAAATATAAATAAAGGAAATAGTGCTAATGAAATAGCTAGATGTGCTATTTTTGATTTAGAAATTCTTTTAAAAAAAAATCACAATAAGATTGCTGCTATTATTATTGAACCATTAGTGCAATGTGCTGGTGGTATGATAATGTATGATTCAATATATTTAAAGTTAGTTCGTGAAATTTGTAATAATTACAATATTCATTTAATTGCAGATGAAATTGCAGTTGGATGCGGTCGAACTGGAAAATTTTTTGCTTGTGAACATGCTGAAATTTGGCCGGATTTTCTTTGTTTATCAAAAGGTATTACAGGAGGTTATTTGCCTTTATCATTAGTAATGACTACTGATAAAATTTATAATTCAATTTATTATAAAAATAATATAAATATTTTTTTACATTCACATTCATATAGTGGAAATCCATTAGCTTGTTGCGCTGCATTAGCAACATTAGAAATTTTTAATAAAGATAACATATTACAACGAATTTCTCAGGACATGAAAAAAATTACAAAAGCACTTACTTCTTTAATAACACATCCTAAGATTATTAATTTTCGTCAAAAGGGAATGATCTGGGCATTTGATGTTATAATTGAAGACCCAGAACAAATAGAAACATTTTCTAAAAAATTTTTTGTTGCTGCTTTAAAAAATGAATTATTATTAAGACCGATTGGAAATACAGTTTATTTAATGCCTCCATATATTCTTAATAAAAATGAAATACAACATATGACATCAGCAATTTTTCAAACTTTTAATGAAGTAATTACATAAAAATAAAATTTTGAAATTTACACGTAAATTTCAAAAAAATATTTAACAATAGATTATAAATATTTAACTAAATAAGATTTTTTTTAAAAAATAAATAATATTAAAATATTTTAGATAATTTATTTTTAAATTTTTTATTAAAACAATGATTTATAATTCATATTTATAATTAATATGTCACTGAAAATTATTCAATCTTCTAAAGAATCTAATTCTATAAAAAAAAATAATGCTATTTCATCATCACAATCATTAATTTGGAAGCTTGATGAAGTAATTAATTTATTTAATTTACCATTTAATGATTTATTATTTCGCGCTCAAAAAGTACATAGAAAATATTTTGATGCCAATGAAATTGAATTAGCGGTACTATTATCTATAAAAACCGGAGGTTGTACAGAAGATTGTGGATATTGTCCTCAATCTACACATTATAATACAGAAATTACAGCTACAAAAATTTTATCTATAGAATCAGTTATTACCGCCGCTCAAAAAGCAAAATCAGATGGAGCTACTAGATTTTGCATGGGAGCAGCATGGAGAGAATTAAAAGACAGAGATTTAGATAACATTGAAAATATGATTTGTGAGGTTAAAAAAATAGGTTTAGAAACTTGTTTAACATTAGGTATGTTAAATGAAAATCAAGCATATCGTTTAAAAAAAGTTGGTTTGGATTATTATAATCATAATTTAGATACTTCTCCTAAATTATATGGAGATATTATTAGCACAAGAGATTATGAAAATAGACTTAATACACTTAAAAATGTGCGTAATGTAGGTATTAATATATGTTGCGGCGGTATAATAGGATTATCTGAGTCCAGAGATCAGCGTGCAGAATTAATTTTTCAATTAGCAAATTTAAATCCATATCCAGAATCAGTTCCTATTAATAATTTAGTACAAATTAAAGGAACTCCATTATATGGTTCTTCTATTTTAGATCCATTAGAATTTATACGAACTATAGCTGTCGCACGAATAACTATGCCAACTTCTAGGATAAGAATGTCAGCCGGTCGAAAAGAAATGGGGGAGACAACACAAGCTTTTTGTTTTTTAGCTGGAGCTAATTCAATTTTTTATGGCGATAAACTTTTAACTACTGATAATACAAAAACTAATGATGATAGTAAATTACTTAAAAAATTAGGAATAAATACTCGAAATATAAAAATTAAAATGAAAAATAATATAAAACAAATTTAGATTTAATAATAAAAAATTAATTATATTACTATTAAAATATATTTAATTATAATAAAATATATTTAGAATCAAAGATAAAAGGAAGTGTGGCCGAGAGGTTTAAGGCACCAGTCTTGAAAACTGGCAACAGGTAAAACCGGTTCGTGAGTTCGAATCTCACCACTTCCATATATTTTAAATAAAAATTTTTTAAATATTTTTAATAATCAATGAAATAAAAATAATTATTGAAATTAAATATAATTATTTTTATAATATAATTGTTGAAAATAAAAATATTAATTTTAAATTTAAATATAAATTAAGTCGCCCTGGTGGTGAAATGGTATACACAAGGGACTTAAAATCCCTCGCTAATAAATAAAGCTTGCCGGTTCAAGTCCGGCCCAGGGCACCATTTATTATATAAATCAATACATTATATTCAATTACTTTTTCCAAATACATCTTCCATTTGAATGTTTATCTATCTTAGATAGAATCATATTATGTTGAACTAACTCATTGGAATTGGCTAATTTTATTGGAATATTATTTGGTATTTTTATTTTAGTTTCAATATTATTTGAATTATTAATTTTAGGTTTAAAATTTAAATTACTTTGACCTCTGGTCATTGCTAGATATACTTCCGCTAAAAGTTCTGCGTCAAGTAAACCGCCATGTAAAGTTCTATGTATTTTTGAAATATTATAGCGATCACATAATGCATCTAAAGAATTACGTTTTCCAGTATGTATTTTTCTTGCCATCAATAATGTATCAGTAATTCGATAAATATATTTTGTAAAATTTGAATAACCTAAAAGAGATAATTCCATATCCAAAAATCCAACATCAAATGCTGCGTTATGAATTATAATTTCAGAATTAGAAACATAATTTAAAAAATTATCTACAATTTCTGAAAATTTTAATTTATTTTTAAGAAATTTTGTTGTTAAACCATGTATAGCTAAAGCACTTTTTTCGGAATCTCTACCGGGGTTAATATAATAATGTAAATTATTTCCAGTAATTTGACGATTTTTAATTTCTACGCATCCAATTTCAATAATACGATGACCATCAATAATATTTAATCCTGTTGTTTCTATATCTAAAACAATATGACGATGCATTTTATAAAAAAAATTATTTAATAATATTGGTTAACAATTTAAAAAAATATTTTTAAATTTTAATAAATTGAGTTAGAAATAAAATGTGGTGGAGGTTATCGGAATTGAACCGATGACATCCTGCTTGCAAAGCAGGTGCTCTACCAACTGAGCTAAACCCCCATTCATATATATAGGTCTGATTGGACTCGAACCAACGACTACCGCGTTATCAACACGGTGCTCTACCAACTGAGCTACAGACCTAAAATTTAAATATATAATAACATTATAATACTAAAATTATTTTTTGTATCGTTTTAACAAAATATTTTTTAAAAATTTTTTTAATTTTTATAAATAAATTTTAAAAAATAAATTATTTTTAAATTTACATAAATCTAAATACTTTTAACTTCATAAATCTATACTATAATCCTCTTGTTTTGTGTGCTTGCAAAACTCTCGTACAACCTATTATAAACGCAGCGGTACGTAATGATACTTTTTTTGTGTTAGCTAATTCCCATATAGCATCAAATGCATTACATATAATATTATTTAATCTTAAATTAATTTCTTGTTCTGTCCATAATAAATTAGAAAGATTTTGTACCCACTCAAAATAACTAACAATTACACCTCCGGCATTAGTAATAACGTCTGGCGCTAATATTATTCCTTTATCTCGCAAAATATCATCCGCTTCTGTTGTTGTTGGTCCATTAGCTCCTTCTAATATAATTTTTGCTGTAACATTATTTGCATTATTAATGGTAATTTGATCTTCAATCGCAGCTGGAATCAATATGTCACATGGAATAGACCAAAATTCTTTAGAATCATTAATTTTTTCACCCTCATTAAAATCTTTTATACTTCTTGTGAAAGTAACATATTTTTGTAACTTAGGTATATTAAATCCATTTGGATTATAAATTGTTGTTTTATCATCCTGTATTGCCACAATTTTTGCGCCAGCTTTAAAAAAAAGATTTGCCGCAACACTACCTACATTACCAAACCCTTGTATAGAAATTTTAGAGTTAATAATATTTAAATTTATTTTAGAAGCAATTTTACTACCAATAATAAATACACCGCGCCCAGTTGCTTTTTGTCTACCAAAACTACCCCCAATAGAGATTGGTTTGCCTGTAACAATACCTGGTATAGTGTAATTTTTTTTTGTTGAATAAGTATCCATCATCCATGACATAATCTGCATATCAGTTCCAACATCAGGCGCTGGTATATCTTTATTTAATCCAATTATAGAACTAATTTCATTAGTATAACGACGTGTTAATCGCATTAATTCATTATTTGATAAATTTTTTGGATTAACACGAATTCCTCCCTTTGCTCCGCCATAAGGTATATTAACCGCAGCATTTTTTATTGTCATCCAGCCAGATAAAGCAATTATTTCAGATAATGTAACATCCGGATGAAAACGTACCCCACCTTTTCCGGGACCACGTAATATATTATGTTGCACACGATATCCTTCGTAATGAAAAACTTCTCCATTATCATGCTCAATTGGAACATCTACTATTAAAATTTTTTTTGGATGTTTCAATATCTCTATCCAGCGAGATAGAGAACCAAGATATGGGGTAACACGATCAATTTGCTGTAAATAAACACCCCATGGCCCAAGATCATTTTGTGAAAGATAAGATGGTCTAGAATTATCTGTAAATTTAGACATTTTGATAATATCCTTTTTAATTGATAGTATATTAAAATTTAAAATTATTACAATAATTTAAAATATTTTAAAATAGTCATGTAAAAATAAAAAATTTATTTTTAAAATTATAATTATATTTGTGATTATACTAATAATTAGTCAGTACTGAAATTTTTTAAATTCATATTTTTTTATCAATAAAATAAATAATAATTTTTTAAAAATTAATACAATATTAACTTCTATTAAATTTTGTTTAACTAAAAAAGTTAATGGAATTAGACTTGATAAAGCGCTATCATTAATATTAAATCAATATTCACGAAATTGCATTCAAAAATGGATAAAATTAAAACAGATATTAATTAATAATAAAACAGCAGAAGCTGATATGATTATTTCTGGATATGAGTTAATTATTATTAAACCTAAAAAAAATTTTTTTTTAAATAAAACAGAAAAAAAAGTAATAAAATTAGATATAATTTATGAAGATAATGAAATTATTATTCTTAATAAGTCAGCTGGGTTGGTGGTTCATCCGGCAATTGGTAATTTATCTGGAACATTATTTGATAATCTTTTAGAAATTTATCCATTTTTAATAAATGTTCCTAGAGCGGGTATTGTACATCGTTTAGATAAGAATAGTAGCGGATTAATGGTTGTTGCTAAATCAATAAAATCATATATACATCTTGTTAATCAATTAAAAATGCACATTGTTCAAAGAAAATATTTAGCAATGGTTTGGGGTATTCCAAAATTAAATGGAATGATTAATGCAGCAATAATGCGAAATCCACATAATCGTATTAAAATGACTGTTTCTAAAAATTTTAATGCTAAACCAGCTTTAACTTATTATGAAAGATTAGCGACTGGGATAATTAATAAAAAACATATTAGTTTAATTCGCTGTAATTTAAAAACAGGAAGAACTCATCAAATTAGAGTACACATGCAATGGTTAGGACATGGAATAGTTGGAGATAATCTTTATGGTAAAAAATATTCAAAATCATTAATATTTAATAGACAGGCATTACATGCTTATAAATTAGGATTAATACATCCAAAAAATAATTTAAAATTAAAATGGAGAATCAATCTTCCAGATGATATTTCTAAATTAATTACATTTTCTGGTATAAAATGGATTTAATATTTCCTATAATAAAAAAATTTTTTTTAAATATTTTTAAAAATATCAATTTTAAAAAAATTTTAATTTTAAAAAAATTTTATAAATTAAAATTGATTTTTATATTTTTTTATAATTATTTCTGTTTCTCTTTTTATATCACGTTCGCGTTCTTTTCGACGTTTATCATATTGTTTTTTTCCTTTAGCAAGAACTATTTCGCATTTTATTCTATTTTTTACAAAATATAATTTAGATGGAATTAAAGTGTATCCAGATTTTTTAACCTTTCCAGTTAATTTTTTAATTTCAGTTGCATGCAATAATAATTTTCGTGTTCTAATTGTGTCATAACTAATATCTGTAAAAACATTTAAATTAGATAAAATACTAATATGTGCGCCTAACAAAAATATTTCATTATCACGAATAATGATATATGATTCTTTTAAATGAACATGTTTTGCCCGTATTGATTTAACTTCCCATCCTTTTAGGACAATGCCAGCTTCATAATAATCTTCTACAGTACTG
>NW_007380722.1:0-4741 GCF_000475195.1 Diaphorina citri
AAGCAGATACCTATGCCAAATATTAAAATAATAATAATAATAATAAATAACAATAATAATAATTTGGGGCCTTGGTATGATATTTAACTTTATCAGGGTTAGAGCCTATTCAAAGAGTTCATCCCTGCAGCTAGCCCTGGTTTCTAACATGATGGCAATAATAAATAATTATTTCGTCATTTTTATTTGTTTATTACTTAACTGGATATGTATATCTATTTAATGTTTATGTAATCACATGTTTACCTAATGGGGACAGCTTTATTTGAACTACGTATGTACCCATGTCTTAAGTAGTTTGTTTCCAAGATAAGGACACAACAGGAGTATTACGGCTGTCTGTGTGTCGTTGATTTGTTGTACATTTTTTTTATTGTTTAAGAATTTGACTGCTGGAATAACAGTTGTTGTAGTAGCAGCAGGTTCACCAAATTACACGATGTCTTTACTTCCTGAAACTGGGAGTTTTAGGAATCTTGCAGTGGCTATTGGGTTCCTCCACAAATCCATGGGTGTAAGGGTAGTGGGATTTTCGGGGCTAATAAACAGGTGGTGTCATGTGGGGATCCTCTGCATAAATCACACTCATTCAGGATTGTGGGGTCAATACGGCACATGTATGATTTTAAATGCTTTGAATACCCAGAACGTAGTTGTGATGGTGTCGTTCTGGTGACTGGGAAGATTTAGTTCTTCTTCAGATATACCGGGTGGCTTGGTGTTGAGGACTTTGGTCGGCTTGTATTGTTCTATGGTGGTCTGAACAGTTGTTGTGTGGATAACCTCATGGATGGATTTCAAAGTTGCAAGATATAATATATCTTGCAACTTTGTGTGCAGGAAGTAAGTTTGACAAGTATTCATTTTCACACAGAATTGTTTTCCTGATGTTACGGGGAGGGGTGGATTTTTTCCGATAGAGTTACATGGGTGTTCTGGTTGGTGGCAAGATGCTAGATATTGTTTGGAGAGCATTTTGTTCTGGATTTCACTGGCAGTACCTTTGTCACTATGTAAGTGGTCTTCATTGGTCATTATATGACATCCTGTTGCCACTCTCAGAGATGTATTTTGACAAACTTGTAAGCTATTCCAATGGCTTTGAGACAGTTGCGGCGACCAGATGGGTGCAGCATAGTTTACTATGGAACGGTTGAGTGCTTTGAATGTGGTTACAATGGTTTCTTTATTCTTTCCCCATGAGTTGCCAGCGAGTACTTTTAGCATATTGTTTCTACATCTAAGTTTTGATTTGTGTAGCTGCTTATGGAATGTGAACATTGGGTCAAGTGTGATGCCTAATATTTTGAGGTTTTTGATTGTTGGAATTTGATGTCCATTTATCACAATGTTCAGTTCAATGCTAACTTCCTTAGTCTAAGTGGTGAACAGGGTGGCTGAGGATTTACTAAGGGAAAGCTGTAGTTTTCTTGTTGTAAGCCAGGTGGAAATTGTATGTAGATAGTTGTTAATTTTGGTACATAGCTCATCAATATTTTGACCGGTTGCTAGAATTGCGCAATCATCGGCATATGACACCAATGTAACATCTTGAGGTGGGGATGGTATTTTGCTCATATAAAGATTAAAGAGAGCTGGAGAAAGCACCCCTCCCTGCGGAACACCTTGTTTCAACTTGCGGTGGCTTGAGATGGTGCTTTTACCTTTTAAAGTCAACATGTTTGTTGATCAGTCAAGTAGTTATATAACCATCTTTTGATAACCCATGGAATACTGGTTTCAAAAATATCTTCTAGAAGTTGTTCAATGGAGATTTTGTCAAATGCTTTGCTAAGGTCTAGGGCTACCATTACTGTCCTGGAACAAGGTCTTTCTCGATTCAAGCCTCTACTGACCTGATCTTGAATAATATGGAGTGCAGTAGTTGTACGATGTTTCTTAAGGAAGCCATGTTGATGGTTTGCGAGATATATTGTCTGTAATGTAAGGTAAAATCACTGCCTCCAATATTTTCACTACAGGAGACAACAATTAAATGGGGTAGTAAGATTTTGAATCATCAGGATCTTTCCCTGGTTTTAGCAATGGAATAATTTTAGCTACTTTCCAGATATTGGAAATATTCAGTTGTGAAATGGACAAATTGAACATTTTTGTCATGAACTTTATTCCAGATTGACCAAGATGTTTTAACATAATGGTTGAGATGCCATCTGGACCAATGGCTTTTGATGGTTTTGCTTTTATGATTACTGATTCAACTTCAATTCCAGTTTGGTAACTCACCAAATCACCAAACTGGAAAAACAGTGGTACATAGTAGTGACCTAGTGACAGCTCTTTAATCCTACTCGAGCAGAGTTATGCCAATAATTATTTAAGTTATAAGTATGACTAGAATAAGACTAGATGGTGTTGAGTTCATAGAATACGATAAAGGATTCCACTTCTTTATGAATGTCTGAATGACTTACCTAGGAGTGCTCCGTAAATAATTGGACCTGGAATGAAGGCCAGTCCACATCCTAGAGCTTCAGTTATTCCAATAGAGAGAGATTTATCTTCTGGAGAAACACACCTGTTAACAAACAAGTTAAATCAAAATGATTAAATCTCAAGTGGATTATACGGTTTTGATCAAATTGAATACAGTAAATCATTAGGTAGCTACTTACCTAAATTGAATGATGGTGTTACCAGCTCTTCCTGTCGCACTGAAGAAATTAAGGAGACACAGAATGAAAATGAACCACATGAAGTGAGAGCCACAATCTGCAGGACATGCACCCTGGGTTGCCATTCCGTTTGGTATACAAGAACAGTTCGTATACGTCTACAAAAAGAAAAAAAAAACAAATAAGAGTATCAATTATGTAGACAATGAACATGGGTATTTTAAAAAATTAAAAGACAATTGATATTCGACATTCAACTGGTGAAAATATTTGGTGAGCTTTCGAGAATACTCAGATTCTCATCATCAGACCAAAAAATCGCGAGAGATGTTTACTTTTACTCTACGAGCGCTGGAGTTATTTTAGTTTTATTTTTTCTCCACTTCAAATCCAGCGCTCGTAGAGTAAAACTCTCTCTCGCGATTTTTTCTTTTTGGTCTGATGATGAGAATGCTCGAAAGCTCACCAAATATTTTCAACAGGAATGTCGAATCTCAATTGTTCTTGAGAATTTTAACTTAATAAAAACGTACTCAGAGGTAACGTCACCGCTGACGCTTCCGTAATAGAATGGTATTCATAAACAAGTCCGACTAAGGGTGTTGAGACCGGTTTTACCTAAGATGTGCTAAGCGCTGCTACGCGTTGGCAACCTGGCATAATGTTACCCGGGACGGTCAAAAACAAAAAATATACAATCTGGAATGACGCATATCTGAATCACTAGTTCGCCACAGGATACACTGAATTTGCAAACGTTTCGCGGGTTATTTTACCTGGATGGTGACCTCAGATCGGCATATACCCTACCTAACCTTGAATTGGTCATTTATCATTTGATTTGATTCTATCAAGCTCCGTTTTGTTTTATTTCCTTCGATAAAGTTTGTTTTTCTTTAAATATTTATAGATGATTATAATCAATTTTTGCTTTCTCACTATCGTGAAAATTAGTACCTACAACTTCGTGGCTCGCCCCAAGATATTACTTGCGAATCCAGGAGAATACATGATTATTTTGATTACGATTATTTTCTTATTATTCAAAATAGACATTAAAGACAATAATGAAATAAATTGTTTTTTAATAGGTAATCGTACATTTTAAAATATAAATTCAGATAAATGTTAGTAATATGTTTTTCATCAGGACAATTACGATTAAAAAGGATATTAAGTAATGATGACGCTTCCGATGTACTCCTGCTGCCGACTAGGTCAACACCTATCGTGCTCTGAAGTGATGTCCTGAGTCGACATCGAAAGCTCACCAAGTTGAAAGCTAAATATCCTTTTTCAATCGTAATTATCATTGTCCTGATGAAAATACTTAGAATTTTTATTGACTTTAATTTCAATATGAATGTTGAGTAAAAAAAAAAATCTCAAAACAGCTAAACCCTCACAAAGTCAACACACAAATAACAGTTTTTTTTATTGGTACTTTATTTCGTTTTTAAACGCACCATAATATATAAATAAAACATGTTGGCTACAGCTGCATGGCAGATGAGAAGAATGTGAGGTTACTCTCCACAGAGCAATACTGGAGAATATTCGATTTAGATTGAGAACAGATTACACATACTATTATGCACTTGTCGATGCGCCATCTATGGACATTAAAATGATATCTTAGCACGTAGGTTGATTCATTTGGGTCTTCTTTCACCCTTCGCAGAATGGCTTCACATAACGTTAGTGGCAGATATACGCTTGCATGTTCATTCTAATGCAAGTTCATAGGAAAATCTCTTTATATGGTAGACAACACCTGAGTATGTATAAATTGACCCCTGCAGAACTAACTTACGAGTCCTGTGCCTCAGCACTTGCGTCAACTGCAAAGGGGTTATCCTTATGTTGTTCATACTACGGGTGTGAGTTTCTCGAAAGCCTTCACCCAATGTTTCAGCCAGTTGAATGTCGCATCCTAAATTGTCTTTGAAATTGTTTAATTTATAATGAACTTTTCTTAATGATGCGCAGTGAACTTTGAGTCAGCGGACATACGCTCCGTAGGCGACTGGCGTCCATAAATGTCCGGGCAGGGCTCCCCTCGCAGGCCACGCAGTTATGTGGTTTGTGCGCATACGTTTCTCCAG
>NW_007380722.1:5275-20525 GCF_000475195.1 Diaphorina citri
GCCCCCACATAATACCAAGAAGATAGAGATAACCTTTTGTAAGAACGGACAGACAGCAGACATCTGACACACAGACACACAGAACACACGGACACATCAGACACACACACGGACCACATGTGAAACTTTGGATTTTAGGGGGCTGCCTAGGGAACCTGTCAAAGACCGTGGTTTTGCCGCACTAACAACCTGACCATCTGAAATTTTGAGACCCCGATTACATTACTTTCCCTTCCTAATAGGATAAGGACTGCGCGCCTAGAAAAAAACTGCACGCAGATTCTGTGTCGCTTCCACAAGTGAGGCAGGCGAGTGACACAGGCAAGTGGCACGTGCGAGTGCACTGCGTCGTAATGTGCGCGGTAGTATTGAATCCAATGGTTTACAAAAACTGCTTTGCTGTGCTGCGTGACTGTGCTGCGTAGCTGTGTCTCAATGTGCGCCGGGCCATAAGATTGTGTGGTTGAATAATTTTCGACCGTTTTACATGAAACTGCTCCACAGTTCACAATGATTGATCATCCGTTCCATCAGTGCAAGTAACAAAAGTTTTTTTTTTCAATATTACGGATGCTACCCATTTCATACAAGTCTATATACTTAAAGCTAACACATAGCAAAATTATATGAGAAAGTGTATACATGTACATAGGTAAGTAAAAAGGAAAACATTGCTTTGTTTTCTCAAGTAGATATGTATTAGTACCGCTACCGACATATGCACTTGTGTTGTATGTAAGGTATACCTTGAGTCAAGCTGATGTTGTTGGCAGCTCCATATTCCTCGGTAAATTTAAGTGCTTCCTCGCCAGCTCCATACACAAAATAAGGAATAACCCGTAAGAAACATCCAATGGACATGATAATGCTACCCAGAGCTACCCACTTGGTCTTGTGTCCCTTCCCACCCAAGTAAGAAGACACTAGGAAAGAGGCCAAAGTTCCAACATCCCAAGCACTTGACATAACACCTGTTGACACAACAGAATAGAAGAAGAAATTAATCTTATTAACAAGAGAGGTTTTCTGTTTGTCCGTAAGAGGTTGGCGTCTAAACGGTAAGTCATAAAAACTTGAAATTTTGTACACAGGTTCATATTTTTATCCAGAATAGAAGAAGAAATTCATCTTATTAACAATAGAGGTTTTCTGTTTGTCCGTAAGAGGTTGGCGTCTAAACGGTAAGTCATAAAAACTTGAAATTTTGTACACAGGTTCATATTTTTATGTGGTGGTTATAGGCTAGGTTAAAATTTCTTAAAGCCAGCCGTTCGCGAGTTATTCAAGAAATTCGAAATTTTTGGCCGACTTTGGGTCACATTTTGGCCTGGAAGTTTTTCTTTTACCTAAAGCCAGCCGTTCGCGAGTTATTCAAGAAATTCGAAATTTTTGGCCGACTTTGGGTCATACAAATAATGAAATGAAGGAGTGGGTTAAATACCAATGGTGAAAATAATTCAATTTTTAGATATCGAATTACAAAATTTTTCGATCGCTAGAGTCGACACCTAAATGTATGCCAATATTAGATGAATACCTGGCTACTTATACACTAAACCTATATGCAAATAAAATACTTACCTAGAACTACAGGCATCTTATTTTTGCGCACGTTGTCATCCAGATATGCAACGCCCAGTGACCAGTACGTGGATGAACCAATGCCCAACACAGTAGACGATATCAACAATATAATAACGGAGAACATATTGTCGGTAGAATCACACGCCTTCACTTGAGGGTAAGACTCTCCACAGAGTGGCACTAGATCATCCATAGCTACAAAACATACACACTATAGAATAACCAGTAGATCTTCCTCATCCTCGTCTTTTTCAGTGTCCAGACCAGGTTGTCAGCCTCTCAATCATCCTCTCGTCTTACAAAACATAGACATAAGTAGAAAGGAGAATCGACCAAACAATTTGTCAGCCTATCTAGGGTAATTGCTTTAGGCCGTCATTTGGTCATAGAATAACCAGTAGATCTTCCTCATCCTCGTCTTTTTCAGTGTCCAGACCAGGTTGCCAGCCTCTCAATCATCCTCTCGTTTTACAAAACATAGACATAAGTAGAAAGGAGAATCGACCAAACAATTTGTCAGCCTATCTAGGGTAATTGCTTTAGGCCGTCATTTGGTTTTAGCTACAGTTTTTTTTTTTACGAGAATACGAGTGGATGCCCTTCACACTTCGCACTCAACCTTTGCTATGTTTTTAGCAAGGGAAATTCCAGGCTGCTATCCTGCCTGTTTAAAGTCCCCCCCCCCTCCCAGAATATTAGATAGTATATAGCCATAATAATATCAACTCATAAGATTGTGTGGTTGAATAATTTTCGACCGTTTTACATGAAACTGCTCCACAGTTCACAATGATTGATCATCCGTTCCATCAGTGCAAGTAACAAAAGTCAAAACAAAGAAGATCAAAATAAACTGCGCGCCTAGAAAAAAACTGCACGCAGATTCTGTGTCGCTTCCACAAGTGAGGCAGGCGAGTGACACAGGCAAGTGGCACGTGCGAGTGCACTGCGTCGTAATGTGCGCGGTAGTATTGAATCCAATGGTTTACAAAAACTGCTTTGCTGTGCTGCGTGACTGTGCTGCGTAGCTGTGTCTCAATGTGCGCCGGGCCATAAGATTGTGTGGTTGAATAATTTTCGACCGTTTTACATGAAACTGCTCCACAGTTCACAATGATTGATCATCCGTTCCATCAGTGCAAGTAACAAAAGTTTTTTTTTTCAATATTACGGATGCTACCCATTTCATACAAGTCTATATACTTAAAGCTAACACATAGCAAAATTATATGAGAAAGTGTATACATGTACATAGGTAAGTAAAAAGGAAAACATTGCTTTGTTTTCTCAAGTAGATATGTATTAGTACCGCTACCGACATATGCACTTGTGTTGTATGTAAGGTATACCTTGAGTCAAGCTGATGTTGTTGGCAGCTCCATATTCCTCGGTAAATTTAAGTGCTTCCTCGCCAGCTCCATACACAAAATAAGGAATAACCCGTAAGAAACATCCAATGGACATGATAATGCTACCCAGAGCTACCCACTTGGTCTTGTGTCCCTTCCCACCCAAGTAAGAAGACACTAGGAAAGAGGCCAAAGTTCCAACATCCCAAGCACTTGACATAACACCTGTTGACACAACAGAATAGAAGAAGAAATTAATCTTATTAACAAGAGAGGTTTTCTGTTTGTCCGTAAGAGGTTGGCGTCTAAACGGTAAGTCATAAAAACTTGAAATTTTGTACACAGGTTCATATTTTTATGTGGTGGTTATAGGCTAGGTTAAAATTTCCTAAAGCCAGCCGTTCGCGAGTTATTCAAGAAATTCGAAATTTTTGGCCGACTTTGGGTCACATTTTGGCCTGGAAGTTTTTCTTTTACTAAAATATTCTAAACCGTGGCGAAGCACGGGTAACCTGCTAGTTTACATATAAAATCCATGCTGTTCTTCTATCAAGGGTAGCTTAACATTCAGCATATTAATCAATTACATGTAGGTAACATTTTTGTTAGTTAGTAGATATGTTGAGTCAAAATATGTATCAAATCTTTTAAATCGTTTCTGACGTCTTCTGAAGTTCTCGAGTGTTGGGATTCGGTGGACAATCGAGTGCTGCAGGCTTTTCCCAGTCCCACTCAGACTGAATGAGGTTAATGTGGGTAGGTGTGTAGGTGGTTGCTTGTCGACAAAGAGAGGGTAAAACCCCCGTGACTAAATGTGTAATTAGCAGTTATACAGTGACGTCAAACGCATAAAATAGCGAAATGTGTTGGGAACTGTCAAAACTTGAACTCACCGGATGTTCTGCTGGTTATTTTAAATTGCTTTTCCACTGTACTAAGGGTTGCTATCATGAAACTTCCCAGACAGAACTGATTCATACCCAATAGACCATAAACCAAAGTGTAGGATTTGGAACTACGTAGTTTCTGTAGCCATCTTGGTCGACATCCCCCCAGTCCACATTGCGTGAGATCCGAGTTGTAAATCTCTTCTTCTTGTTCTGGACTCAGTGTGAACAATTCCTTGGAAGATTCATTCTCATGCTCTGGAAGCATGAGTTTATCTACAAAGCGTAATCAAATACAACATGTATGAAATGTCTCACCTCAACAAAACATACCCTAAGGTAAAAACAAACTAGGTAAACAAATAGGAATGTTCTATTCAGCAGACAAACTTACTAAAAAATTTTGAAGCCCAAGGAACCATTTTCACTGTCAACTTAAAAAATAGTACCAGTATCTTTTTCATATTTTATTTATTTACACGCTAAGCAACAAGGCCATGTGTGGATTCTTTTACATATACTTAACAAACGAGGGACAAATATGTCTTACCTGTTGTATTGTGATCAGACATATTTCCAATTAGTCTTTCATTCACCCCGCGCCACGCCGTAGAGAAAATAATATTATTCTTTCATTTACTCCGGTGCTGATTTAGACACAGCAAAGCGAATTTTCCATTTGGAAGCTTCACTTTTCTTCCTGTCTTGAGATGTTGGGAAAGTTGATCGGAAAATTGGAGGCCGGATAGAAGTGTCAATCGAAATTGGTGGCAACTTGTAGGTCTTGGAACGTTTCCAGAACTTCATTAATTTTTGTTCTTATTAAATTAATGAAAACTAAAAAAGAGTATGTATGGTAGATAATTTTAATGGAAATCAGGTATCTATGTCGATATAATATTTAAACACTTTGAAACACAATATGATGAATTAGTAATTAATTAGGTATTTGATAAATTTTATCCTAAGCAGTAACTAACTTTTTCACAATGAAATTGTTTTTTTGACGTAATAAAACATTAGGTGATATAAAATTTCACCACTTGTTAGGTGACTAGGTTTATTTTTATTCCATCTTTTGGGATCTGACGTAATAAAACATTAGGTGATATAAAATTTCACCACTTGTTAGGTGACTAGGTTTATTTTTATTCCATCTTTTGGGATCTCACGCAGTCTCATTTTATCATCTCCAGAGTTAATCTTGAGGAAAAGGTGTTCCTGTACCTACATCTATATAGCCCTTCATTTTTGATAAGCAGAGAATTACCAGTTATCAGGTATGCCATTAGAATAGAGCTCCTCAGTTCATTTAACCAAGTAAATAAATACCTACCTAATTATTTATTTAAGGCTACATACTTACTCAGGTATAAGCCAAGTCTCTAGTAGAAGCAGATAATTTTTTTTTGATATAAATAAACGGTCGTAATATTCACCATAGTTTACGCAAGAATTTAATTTGCTATATCGCATCACACGCAGTACAAAAGAGTAGCTTCCTCCATCGTTTGACCTAATTTATACATACATACCTATAGTTCGTTATATTCCATCACAAATCATTTCGACTAATCTAGATTAATTTAACTTCATATTCTACAGGATAATATGCACGCGTTGACTTTACCTAATCTGAAGAATAATTTGGATGAAGGCCTCGTGGCCCCCTTTTCCAGATGTGGACCCCAAACACAGTGGTTCTCAATCCCAGCTCGCGACACACTTTTTTCCCCAACAAACTTTTGATGGCACCCTGGCAAACCAAACTGCTCCTGGGATCGACCACTCCTTCTATTGTAAATAAATTTAATATGAATACAATAAACTATGTAATTGATTTCAAAACAAAAATTTTCAATATTGTAGGCTTCTTATTATTATTTTCTGGGTATTCTCGCGGTACCTTTAGGATAAAACCACAGTACCCCGGTTGGGAATATTTTTCAATATTGTAGGCTTCTTATTATTATTTTCTGGGTATTCTCGCGGTACCTTTAGGATAAAACCACAGTACCCCGGTTGGGAATAAGTACCCTCAATCAGGAAATACAATGTTTTCAATCTTGCCTTAAGTACCACCGCACTTGTCGAGATGAAAGAGAAATTTATCTGATTTCAGGGTAGAATATGAAAATCATGTGTTAACTTTATATTTGAAAGAAAAGGAATGCGCCGCAGACAATTTTTATTATTAAATTATTTTAACAGTCTAAAGCTAAAATTCTACTCGAAGATGTTCGATTAAAAGTAAGATTTTTTTCTTTCTTTTAGTTGTATGGGCTCCAGATTGAAAAATATATTAGATGCCTACTGGGTACATACAGCATTATGTACAATGTGAACACGAAAAAAGTTTATAAAATCTTAGGGTAAATTCCTCATCCTCAGGTCATTTCCAATAAAAATATTCTGAAACGATTTTCTCTTAGTTTCTGAGATATTCGCCATTTTGTTTTTTCTTGGTAAATTATGACCTTCCTTTCAGAAATCGGTTATAACTTGTTTTCCTATTAAACAGAGAGCAAAATGGTTTTCACCACTGAAATCTACACAATATTTCCATTGAATAAGTAAAATTTCAAGCGGCCCAAATCAAAAAATGCCCGAGGAAAACTACATCCTGTATACTTGTATCTCATGTGTACGTATCTCTCAGAAGAAAATGATTCTTAGCTCCGTCAAATTTGGAATAGTGGGACAATATGCGTAAATGGATATTGTTGTTCAGATTTCAGTGGTGAAAACCATTTTTCTCTTTGTTTAGTAGAATAGAATAGAATAGAATAGAATATACCTTGTTTATCCTGCCAGAATGAGACTGAAAAGTCCCTTTACTCCCGCAGGTCTAAACAAGGTCTTATATATTTCATAGGTATAGTTTAAACAGGTATAGTTTAAACAGAGTGCAACATGAGCATATGATCAAAATCCTAAAGAAAACGGGGATAGACGACAAGGACCTCAAAATTATAACAAACCTGTATTGGAACCAGTCAGCCACAATCAGAGTCGATGGAGAACAAACAGAGGCCATCAAAATAGAAAGAGGAGTCCGTCAGGGCTGCATTCTCTCCCCGCTGTTGTTCAACATATACTCAGAACAGATCTTCAAAGAAGCACTGGAAGAAGTGGATGAGGGAATACCCCTAAACGGCGAAAGACTAAACAACATAAGATACGCAGATGACACCATAGTATTCTCTGATAGCCTAGAAGGACTCCAATCTCTAGTGAACAAAATAGCTGCGGTAAGTGCTAAATATGGCCTGGATATCAACAGCAAGAAAACGAAATTTATGGCAATTAGCGTGTCTTAAGTAGTTTGTTTCCAAGATAAGGACACAACAGGAGTATTACGGCTGTCTGTGTGTCGTTGATTTGTTGTACTTGTATTTGTTTTCCAAATAACTAGATAAAGCGCACCGAGGCTATTATACATTATTTTGAATAAATTTAATTGAATTATTTGTAGATGACTGATGGTCGGCACCACAATCTAAGTTTACACTTGGTTCAAGTACTGATTTCTGATTGAGTGAATTACCTATTATTCCATAACATGAAATAGGAACCTTCCACCCTAAGCTTACATTGGAATTATTTGGATATTAATCAGCGTGAGAAATGTTTGAAATCTCCAAAATATCTCAATAGCAGTGTCGGATTAACCCCAGTGGGGCCCTAAGCATTTTTGAGGCACCGACGAGTAAGGGTACAAATATAAATCAAAATCTATTTACTTTTTCTTTCAAATATTCAGCAGAATAGAATAACATTTTGATGAAACAGCACAAGATAAAGTCACTCTACAAGTGTGAGAGCTATCCCAAACCGAAAAGTCAGGCAACGCAACAGTAGGTTAAAGATTCAATTCAATATCAACATTTTTTTTTTTTTCAAAGTTATAAAATAAAATACCTTATTAAATACATCTTCCTTTTGAGGACGCTCTCAAGCACAGTCCATTTGATACGTTTTGACATGGTTTTTTTTCTGGGGGAAGATTTTTACTGGTTCATAAAGTACGTGCATTTAAGATCACATGAACAGAGATGCCATAGCTAGGCCTAGGCAAAATACTGAAACATAAGGGCTTTTCCTTTCACCGATCCTGGCAAATTTCCAAAATGTGCCCATCACACTGAAAAATGAAAGAATAAAATAATAATGATGTCTTCCAAAAATATTAAATTTTTTGAAGTTCTGTAAAGTATGAATACCTTTTTGGTTCTCCTTTTTTGAAATGATGTCTTTTATAATATTGTTCATCAACATAATTATTATTGTCAATATTATCATCATTGGCATCATAATAATAAAATAAGTGATTTGTTATAGGTAGGTACTTACCCAGTTTTATTTCTGTCCAATAAACTTGGAAATAGACTCCGAAGATATGTGCAAGTACAAATGAGAAGGATGATCACTGTCAGAAGACTTTGAAAATTAAAGAGTGCAAGCTGAAAATGGTACAAAGTACATTAGTATTTAATATGTACCTACGTGGTGATTCGGAAAATTGACATTTTCTATGATTTTTCTCAATTTTTGCAGAAGTCAACATTAACCCTTGGTCAACAGTCTACAGCAGTGCTTCTCCAACTTGTGCTGTGGCACACTTCGCCTTTGGGTAAAAGTAAATAAATGAATGAAAATATGATTATAATAGGGAAAAAACTCAAGATCAATTTTATGCTGAAAATGGTTGTTTTTGGAAATAAATTTTAATATGACTTTTTTTCTGCTCAATATTTTTTACACCATTTTTTAACCAGGTGCTTTAGCAGAGAATATGGAATATTAATTTCCTACTGGTAAAATATTGAAAAAATTTCTGAACTGTGACCAGGACTTTTTATTATTTACTATTATCATTTTAATCACTTTTTTAAATTAGTTTTATGGGGCAGCTAATTTTCACTTACCATTTTAGACAAGTAATTCTGAGCACCTCTTCTGAATATTCCAATGAACAGGATATCTTTTCTCAACTTTTGGGCCGATAGCTATAACAAATCAGGCAGGGAAAAATTCACCCCTTATCAAACTACCTGGAATTGAAAGAATTTCAAATTTGTTAATATGTAAGTGTCATAAATTTCTTACGAAACGAAATCATAAATTTCTTACGAAAGGTGTTAAACTATAAAATTCAGAGTCCTTATATAACTGAAAAAATACAATTTAGAGTTCCCAATAACAGATTAAGACACAATAACAGTCTACTATTTCACACACCGAATAGGAAAAACATTTATTTGCAAAAATCCCCAATAATACAAGCAATGATGAAATATAATGAAATCAAAGCAGAGGATAAACCAAATATTTTTGACATGTAGTGGATGAATGGCAAAAACTTCGGTTTTGGCTGTTTGAACACTGCAGGTCACACCATCAGTTATTGCCTCAGATAGTTCTCTAGAACTTCAGAGTGTGTAGCTGTAGATGTGTATAAAAAAAAGTGTCTATTTGTTTGATTGGGTTCAACCTTCACTGTAAAACTGTGTCCCATTCATTCCATGATTGTATGGAACTCAGTAAAAGTTACAATAAGAATAATTTACTCTGTAAAATAATATTATTACAATAGTGACTGTATTGTTTTGTACAGAGCTTATGGTACCTGAGATCAATCAATGTGATTTCTCAATTTTTAGCCTTAAGATAACATGTATCTTAAGGCTAAACATTGAGAAATCACATTTATTACAATAGTGACTTTCACTACTCAAATAATAATAATAATAATGAATGTGACACTGCTAATATAGGTACTTAGGTAATTCTTACATGTTCCAAAGAGTTCATGGCAACACAAGTGTGACACTGCTAATATAGGTACTTAGGTAATTCTTACATGTTCCAAAGAGTTCATGGCAACACAAGCTTATTGGAACAGTTGATGGTGCAACAGTACAAGTCTGGTGAAGGTCTTATCCAAAAATTAAAGAGAACAGGATAGCTACTTTATTTGTTTGAGATAAATCTTGTCCTAGGTGAGGATCAAACCTATGACCTAGAACCTAAAAGCAGGTGCACAACATTCTAAGATAAAAAGGCTGGCTACAAATTTGATTAAATTTGCCAAAACAATATTTAATCTAGGTACATTGTTATCTCAATTAATCAATATTTCTTATTTTTTACTATTGAACATTTAGCTTCTTACTCACAAGAATCAGAAATTAAGAGAGCAAGTCAATTTTTAGTCCGTCCTTCCTTTATTATTACAATAGTAATAAAAAGGTATAAGGGACGGACTATTGTATTCGCTTTGGTGTTGTCCAAAGCAGGTGCACAACATTCTAAGATAAAAAGGCTGGCTACAAATTTGATTAAATTTGCCAAAACAATATTTAATCTATACATTGTTATCTCAATTAATCAATATTTCTTATTTTTTACTATTGAACATTTAGCTTCTTACTCACAAGAATCAGAAATTAAGAGAGCAAGTCAATTTTTAGTCCGTCCTTCCTTTATTATTACAATAGTAATAAAAAGGTATAAGGGACGGACTATTGTATTCGCTTTGGTGTTGTCTGTCTGTCTGTCTGTCACTGTCTGTTCCCATAGAAGGACTTATCCAAACCTGGTCGACCTATATATCACATTAAAGGTCTTTTTATCATGTCACTGTCTGTTCCCATAGAAGGACTTATCCAAACCTGGTCGACCTATATATCACATTAAAGGTCTTTTTATCAGGATCACGAAAATGGAGGTGCAAATTTTGTCCAGAGAACCATAAAGCCAAAAAACCAAAAAAAAACTGGTTTTTGGGGGATTTTTTTTTCACATTTTCTCACACAAATGAGCTCTGATCTTGAAATTTGTCACAACGACCTATGAACTCAAAGTGAGAAAGTTTTAGATAACACTTCAGTCGTTAATTTAAGACCGGTTTTAGCGTTACCTATGTTAAGCTACACCAAGGAAGGCCAATAAATGGATGGGTGACTTAAATATTATATTGGGAATAAAAGGAAAACGGGCTCTAGTCTTGATTTTAAATCATTACATGAAAGTAAAATCAAATCAAGAATGATAATAAACTGAATATGTGACTTGAATATTATATTGGGAATAAAAGGAGAACGGGCTCTAGTCTTGATTTTAAATCATTACATGAAAGTAAAATCAAATCAAGAATGATAATAAACTGAATATTAAACAAATTAGGTAGGTACATAGGTACTGATTTTCTCTAATCGCAATCAAATAAACTACGTGCTAAAAAATTCCTGGAGGGACGGGCCCAGCTTGTTCCCTTTTGTTTCCTAGACAATTTTTCCACTTTTCTCCTTCAAGTGGACTACAATAAAAGTCTAGGTATTTACTTACCTCTAAATATCAAGTGTTTTCTTTATAAACTTGAGAGCAATAATTTTGGGGCACCCCTATTTTTTGGTTTTTCTCAAACTGCTGCTCAGTGTTCAATTTTTTTTTGGTAAAACCATTATTAATGTTTTTTGCTGTAAAGTTTAAAACTTATTCCACAAGACCACATACCTACATAAGTACCTTGTGGTAAAACCATTATTAATGTTTTTTGCTGTAAAGTTTAAAACTTATTCCACAAGACCACATACCTACATAATTTTTTTTTTGGTAAAACCATTATTAATGTTTTTTGCTGTAAAGTTTAAAATTTATTCCACAAGACCACATACCTACATAAGTACCTTGTGAGTAAAAAAAGAAAATGAAAAACAAGGATCAGTCTTAGGCTGAAAATGCATGTTTTTGAAGATAAATGTTGGTGTAACTTTTTTTCCCCTCAATATTTGTAGACCATTTTTTGAACCAGGTGCTTTAGAAAAGAACACAAAACATTAATTTACTATTGGTAAAAATTGGAAAAAATTTCTGGACTCTAGCCGGAACTTTTTAAAGATTGTTCCTTTTTTACCATTCGTAGATTCGTAGTAGCTTAACCCATCCTTTAGGGCTGTTCGCCCCTACACCTAAGCCTCGGAGTGGGCTTTTTGTGTTTGGAGTTAAGCTGCTATCCCCGGGCCTTGATGGAACCTAAAAGCACCCTCACTGGCATATTTCAACCTCCTCAGTTTCTCTAAAATTCACCTGCAGCAGCTCTAGAAAGTCCGCACAATCAGGTTTATTCCAGAGAAAAGCTGTGAGTCCATATATTATTCCATTAAGAGGATACCAAGAGGTGCCACATGTCACCCAGTGGCATTTCCCAGCATGTTTCATCACAACAGGGTCACCAGTTTTAGGTGTTGTCCATGTGGAAATACACACTTTCTGATGGGAGGTACCTACTTAAATTGAGGGGGGTACTGTACTTTTCTTTAAAATTATTAGGCCGGCGGTGAACTGACAGTTCGATTGGACCATCAGTCCAATTGAACTGTCAGTTATACGCCATTCACATGAAAGAGAGAAAACAAATTTGGAATAAGGAGTTAGGTTAGGTTTGGGTTAGGTTAGGTTTGGGTTAGGTTAGGTTTGGGTTAGGTTAGGTTTGGGTTAGGTTAGGTTTGGGTTAGGTATTAACATATATATGTTAACATATATATGTAACTTGTAGGAACGTACCTACTTACCTAACGGAGTACATGTAGGTCTACCCCCTTTCTTATCAGATAACATCAGATCATAACCCCTCTGTTATCAGATAACCTCTTTCTTATCAGATAACATTTCCTACCAGATAACCCCTTCCTTATCAGATAACAGATTCTTACTGTTACAACAAGTGTTCCAAACCGGAGTTCGGATTGCCTCGTGCAGTAGGTAGAGGGTGGATACAGATTCTTACTGTTACAACAAGTGTTCCAAACCGGAGTTCGGATTGCCTCGTGCAGTAGGTAGAGGGTGGATACAATGGAAAACACAGGATTCAAAAGGGTACGTGTCATAATTGACACCGGTTCACAGAGGTCATATGTGCTGAACAGTACAGCAAGTGATTTGAAATTAGTATCACGCCAAAAAGAGCGTATTATACACGTACTATTTGGAGGAAGTACAACCAAACCTGTAGATCACGATGTGTATAAAATACACCTATCTAACCTAGACGGATCTTTAGAACAAAAACTTAAAACATGATTATCTCAAAACTATGTTTTCCAACTTACACCCTTTTTGGTGTGATCCCCTCAATTATTCTCATGTTCGCGAAGTTCGCGCTTGGGTACTTGGGTTTTAGGTCATTTGGGCCCTTTTAAGGACATTTGGGAATCACAATGATTTTTTCCTGTTTTAAATTTTATAGGACTATCTTACCTAGTTTACAGCACACTCTACAGTGAGTATATGAGTCAACTTTTCCAGTACAAATTTCAGGTTTTTTGCTTCGTTTTCAGTTTTATTCCAATCTTCCTCTCCTCTCCTGTATTTTCAGTTCCTGTAAATATGAGTTCTGAATTTCTGGTTTCTGGTTCTGATTAATCTGATTCTGAGATTCTGACTTTCTGAGTTCTGATAACGTCATAATTTCAAAATTCAAAATAAAATATTCAAAAGTTCGCGGGTGTCGTACAGTGTTGCAACTTAAGGGTATTCCTAAACAAGCTGGGTCCGTCCCTCCGGGAATTTTTTAGCCCGTAGGTAGTTTATTCGATCGTGATTAGAGAAAATCAGTACCTATGTACCTACCTAATTTGTTTAATATTCAGTTTATTATTACTGATTCTGAATTTCTGACTTCTGACTTTCTGAGTTCTGATAACGTCTGAACGTCATAATTTCAAAATTCAAAATAAAATATTCAAAAGTTCGCGGGTGTCGTACAGTGTTGCAACTTAAGGGTATTCCTAAACAAGCTGAGTCCGTCCCTCCGGGAATTTTTTAGCCCGTAGGTAGTTTATTCGATCGTGATTAGAGAAAATCAGTACCTATGTACCTACCTAATTTGTTTAATATTCAGTTTATTATTATTATTATTATTATTCTTGATTTGATTTTTTGATTTTACCTACTTTCATGTAATGATTTAAAATCAAGACTAGAGCCCGTTCTCCCTTTATTCCCAATATATAATGTTTAAGTCACCCATCCATTTATTGGCCTTCCTCGGCGTAGCTGTCTGTCCGGTCTTAAAAAAGACCTAAAACCGGTCTTAAAATTAACGACTGAAGTGTTATCTAAAACAGTGTTTCTTAATTAGTTTGGCCCGCGGAACCCTTTTCAAAAGGTGAACATCTTTGCGGAACCCTGGACTTTCAAGATTGCACCCCCCACCCCCACAGTTCCCTCTATCAAACCTCTAAAAAAAGCTGTATAAGATGAAATACCTACTATAACAGCATCAACAATTTGTAATTTTCCAGCTTATTTAAGTAATTTAAATCAAATTTAATCATTTAACTTCAAACAGAATTATAGATGATAGTGTTCCTTGATAAAGAATACAATACAATAATGAAAAACTTCAAAAATTCGATGTTTTCAATTTCGTCACTAGAGTGACCGTCACTAGCGTGACCAACTTTGGTCAACAATAGCATGAGAACAAAGGGTGATAGCGGGAAACGAAAAAAAAACAGTTTTATCCGGAACGATGTTTTCTATAACTTCTGAAAAAATCCGGTAGATAGCGCTAATGGTAACGATCCTATATTAAGTTCATAGGTAGGTCATCGCGACAAATTTCAAGATCAGAGCTCATTTGTGTGAGAATGTGAAAAAAAATCCCCCAAAAAGCAGTTTTTTTTTCTTTTTTTTTTTGGCTTTATGGTTTTCTGGACAAAATTTGCACCACCATTTTCGTGTTCCTGGTAAAAAGACCTTTAATTTGAATTTTTGACTTTATGGTTTTCTGGACAAAATTTGCACCACCATTTTCGTGTTCCTGGTAAAAAGACCTTTAATTTGATACATAGGTCGACTAGGTTTGGATAAGTCCTTCTATGGGGACAGACAGACTGACTGACTGACAGACAGACAGACCGACACCGAAGCGAATACGTAGGTCGACCAGGTTTGGATAAGTCCTTCTATGGGCACAGACAGACAGACGACACCGAAGCGAATACAATAGTCCGTCCATTATAGGTCGACCAGGTTTGGATAAAGCCTGATTCACACTATAGTGCCAGTCAAGGTCCGGTCACGGTCCGGTAACGGTCCGATCAAAAGATGGAGTATTCACACTATCGTTCAAGCCATGGTAGAAGGAGGTTCAAGCAACGTTCATGCTTCGGTCATGACTCATGACCGTCATGCTTCGGTCAGTTCGGTCATTTTTCTTTCATTTCTAGTTGGTCCTAGTCCTAGGTTTTTTTTTTAATTCGTACAGACTCCTAACTTTATTAGGTATTTAATTGTCTTGTTTTTTTTTTTTTTTTTTTTTTTTTTTTTTTTTTTTTTTTTAAAATTTTTTTTTTTTTTTTTTTTTTTTTTTAAGAGGTTTGACAGAGGGAACTGTAACTGCTATGGTCTTATCGTCCCGAA
>NW_007380722.1:21251-22875 GCF_000475195.1 Diaphorina citri
ACCCAATTGTTTTAGGACTAACATCGTAAGCGATACAGTAAAGGTTTTTTTCTTGAATAAGACTGTAGCTAAATTTGTTTGAGCGAACCAAAGGGGTTTTATAGGCGGAAGAAAATCTTTAGTATTGGAAGGAAATTCCTTCTGGCCAGTATGAAAAAGGGATAATTTGTTCTCTTTTACCAAAAGTGGTGACTTTAGACTTGTTGGTTGATCAGGTAAATCGTATAACAGGAGTGATAAGGTTTAAACTGCCCTTTCGATTCTTAGTAAAAGAAGACTCCCTATGATGTGTACCTCCTATGTTCATATGTCCTACATCAAAAGGAGCCGAAAAAACTACAACCCGCGAACTTTAAAATGAATAAGTTACCTCTTATAACACATCTAAAGTCACCACTTTTGGTAAAACGAGAGACAAATTATCCTTTGTTCAATATTGGCTAAAGACTTATCCTTCCAGTATTAAAAAAGGTTCTTTTTTGTTTTACCGCTAACCTTTTCGTATTCACCTGTATTCTACAATTGCCTTCTAAACTTTTAAGCAGCAGTACCTATGCCAAATTTTAAATAATAATAATAATAATATCAATAATATACTAATACATTAATAATTAGTGGAATAATTAATAATAATAATAATAATAATAATAATAATAATAATAATAATAATAATAATAATAATAATAATAATAATAATAATAATAATAATAATAAATAACAATAATAATAATAATTTGGGGCCTTGGTATGATATTTAACTTTATCAGGGTTAGAGCCTATTCAAAGAGTTCATCCCTGCAGCTAGCCCTGGTTTCTAACATGATGGCAATAATAAATAATTATTTCGTCATTTTTATTTGTTTATTACTTAACTGGATATGTATATCTATTTAATGTTTATGTAATCACATGTTTACCTAATGGGGACAGCTTTATTTGAACTACGTATGTACCCGTGTCTTAAGTAGTTTGTTTCCAAGATAAGGACACAACAGGAGTATTACGGCTGTCTGTGTGTCGTTGATTTGTTGTACTTGTATTTGTTTTCCAAATAACTAGATAAAGCGCACCGAGGCTATTATACATTATTTTGAATAAATTTAATTGAATTATTTGTAGATGACTGATGGTCGGCACCACAATCTAAGTTTACACTTGGTTCAAGTACTGATTTCTGATTGAGTGAATTACCTATTATTCCATAACATGAAATAGGAACATTCCACCCTAAGCTTACATTGGAATTATTTGGATATTAATCAGCGTGAGAAATGTTTGAAATCTCCAAAATATCTCAATAGCAGTGTCAGATTAACCCCAGTGGGGCCCTAAGCATTTTTGAGGCACCGACGAGTAAGGGTACAAATATAAATCAAAATCTATTTACTTTTTCTTTTAAATATTCAGCAGAATAGAATAACATTTTGATGAAACAGCACAAGATAAAGTCACTCTACAAGTGTGAGAGCTATCCCAAACCAAAAAGTCAGGCAACGCAACAGTAGGTTAAAGATTCAATTCAATATCAACATATTTTTTTTTTTCCAAGTTATAAAATAAAATACCTTATTAAATACATCTTCCTTTTGAGGACGCTCTCAAGCACAGTCCATTTGATACGTTT
>NW_007380723.1:0-20088 GCF_000475195.1 Diaphorina citri
ATAGGTTTTATGAAATAACAAAACGAACCAACCTCAGTGGCTCAAGTAGTTAGCGCGGGAGGAATTTCAGAACTGGAGATTTATAGGAAAAGCTCGCGCCCCCCCTGATTTGTCTCAACGCCCCCCAATTTGAGAACCTCTGCTCTATATAATGGGGAGAAGGTGGGAAAGAAGGAAGGGGGTAGGTAATAGATACGTAAAGTGAGGTAATATAAGGTTTGTTTTAGACAGGAGAGAGGTATTATTTTACCTAGGTAAGGAAGGTAATATAAGTAATCCCTACATATATAGGTACCTGTAAGCTATAAGGCGTGCAACCGACACTCCAAGCACGAATGCAATTCCACAGAAAGTGGTGTGAATTTCCCACGACTTTCTATTACCCCTTGATTTTTTTCTTTTGTTATTTAACTACATGTTGCCCGCCTTGGCGGTGTAGTGGTCACAGTGGTCGTTTGGCTAAACAGGAGGGCGCGAGTTCAATCCTTGCCGAGGCATGGAATCCTCCTTTAATTGAGAATTAGAGCACATTTGAGTATTTCAATAGTGGAGCACTAAAACTCCAAGAGTTAGGTGGTAGAGAACGATTCCGGCTTTAACTTCGTCTGGTATTTACCTTCTATACATAAGTCCCTCATTTATCTATTACTATTCTGTACATCCCCATCCGTGTCACAAGCTCTGCTTATACGGATGGGTATACCATTTATATGAAAAATGTATGTTATGAGTTTTTTGTCAATCAAATATAAATGGAAACTTATTCTGTACATATCTACCTAATAGATCAGTTGCGCCTACTTGGGTGATGTTTCAAAGTCATAGAGCAGGAAAAATGAGGACCAACGGAATTTTTCTTTTAATAATAACATATCTACCTAATTGTAAATCTACCTACTGATGCTTACCTATACCTATAATTATATTACCTAAAGATAGATCTCCCCCATCATATACCACGCCATAGAAAGTAAAGGCTGTGGGTTGCATGGTGCCAGATATAACCTATGTGTTAAGTATAGTAAATAGCTTTTGTAAGAAGGATTTGTTATGGGGGACAAAATTTAATTACTTTTTTAATATCCCCCCTCCCCCCCTCTATTTGTGTCTTAAAAAAAATTGTGTACCTACCTACAGAGTTACCCTGGAACGCTGGAACCCTTGTAGCGTGAATGCGTGATATATGCGTATTAAAGACAAAATGTCGCCAACTAGGTGCCTACGTATTTCTTTAAAAAAATCTGGTGTGAACATCACACGACTTTCTATTACATTAAGTCGGACAGTTCTAAAAGTTTCACCATTCGATTCTGCGTGAAAAATCACATGGGATCAACTATTCACTTGCTTATTTGGTAACGGTTCACAAATAGAAGGGAAATTTGTTGACACAGGGGAGTTTCGAACCCGCAACTTCTCAACTGTAAGTCAGAGAGTGCTAAAAGTAGCACTTCGATTCCGCGTGAAAAACCACATGGGATCAACTATTCACTTGCTTATTTGGTAACGGTTCACAAATAAAAGAGAAATTTGTTGACACAGGGGAGTATCGAACCCGCAACTTCTCAACTGTAAGTCAGAGAGTGCTAAAAGTAGCACCATTCGATTCCGCGTAAAAAATCACATGGGATTAACTATTTACTTGCTCATTTGGTAACGGTTCACGAATAAAACGGAAATTTGTCGACACAGGGAAGTATCGAACCCACAACTTCTCAACCGTAAGTCAGACAGTACTAAAAGTAGCACCAATCGATTCGGCGTGAAAAATCACATTGATTAGAATATTCACATCCGAATGACCAAATGTTTTCGATGTCTCTTACCGTTTATACGAAAAATAAGGGTTGTGCTTTTGCATTTTCCTCGTTTTTATCTCTTTCTGAAGGTAGGTAACTACGTATAGCTCACTCTCAACTCAACTATATAGAAATAGATACCTACCTACCTACCTAAAATTATTACATAATACAAAATAGAAACATAGTGTAAATAGAAACATAGTGTAAACAAATTACATAGGTATAGTTCACAAATGAATTCTCATCGTTATTGTTCTTGTTCTTCTTTGAGCTTTTTCTTTACTTTTTTCTTGACCATTTGCATGTTTGTTTCATTGATGAATTCTTCGCAGTATTGGTTGAGAAGTTTTGGTATGTAGGCAGATTTCATTCTATCACCGTACTTATTCTTCCCCATTGTGGATGTGAAATTCTGCCTTCTTAGATCATAGCCCGTTACTGTCTTTTTCCTGAAACGTTCATCTTGGAAATGTTGCATGATTAGGATCAGTTTCGATATTTGACATGGCTGGAGCAGTTCTGTTTTTTGTCCTTTCTCTTGTTCTTTCCAAAACAAGTAATTGATTATCCTCCTCTGTATGCTGTCCAACGGATTCATAACGTATGCTGGACTGTACGTATACAAAGTCACCCCATAACGTAGTAGAGACTCTACTAGAGCGAAATAAAGTAGTTTTTTTGTCTGTGTTGACAACATTTGAGTGTTGTTTTTCCTGAACTGATAGTTCAGAATCCTTAGTTTTTTTCCCAGAAGATTTACATGGGGTATCATCTTAAATGAGTCATCTATTTGTAGAAAAAAAAAAAAAAAAAAAATCTACAAAATACCTACATACTTATCTATATTATGTACAATTGTACATAATACAAATCCATATAGGAAGGTATATTATGTACACATACTATATACTCATACATATTTACCTACTACACATACCTACTATATAGGTACATACTCATACATATTTACCTACTTAGTTTCGTGAAAAATGCGTAATGTCTGAAAGTTGCAGGAAATGGTAAGCGAGATCCGAGGGATGGATGAATGAAAAGTTTCAAATCTGCTTAGTGAACAAAACTTCGTGAAAATAACGTCTTAGTGAAAAAAATTGAAAAGAAAAAGAAAATAAGAAGAAGAAAAAGAAGAAGAAGAAAAAAAGAAGGAAGTAAAAAAACCTGATGAAAGATGAGAAGCAGAAGAAGAAGCAGGAAGAGAAGAACTGAATTGAATTGAATTGAACATTATTCCATTTATTTTTATAAATTGTTGAACATAAAGTACACACCTCCTAAGCTAAAAAATAACTTCGAGAAAGAGAATAAGAAGAAGACGAAGAAGAATAAGAAGGAGATGAAGAAGAAGAAGAAGAAGAATAAGAAGGAGATTGAATTGAATTGAATTGAACATTATTCCATTTATTATTATAAATTGTTGAACATTAAGTACACACCTCCTAAGCTAAAGAATAACTTCTGAGGAGATGTTTTCTTCCTCTCGTTTTCCTCTATTTTACTCCTAGTATATACATATATTCATAAATAATTATTAATATTCTATTTCATTTCTTATGTACAAGTTCGATTGAAATTCAACTTATTAAATTACAAACAAGAGATCATCGCCTAATATCTTCCAGGTATAGGTATAACGTATGTACATAGATTGATTTATATTGGAGGAGGAGGAGGAGAAGAATTAAAGAAGAAGGAGAAGGAGAAGAAGAGGAAGAAGAAGAAGAAGAAGAAGAGGAAGAAGAAGAAGAAGAAGAAGAAGAAGAAGAAGAAGAAGAAGAAGAAAAAAAAGTTAATAAATTTTTCTGTAGCTACTGGAATATCAGAACTCTGGATTACGAGTCGAATCAACGTTCTACAAGTACCTCTGAGCTACTGGGGCTGAAATTTAACTCTTTGAACGGAGAGTCATATTTCGTACTTGTCTAATTGGTGTCACGAGGCACGGGCATAGCTAAAGTTTTTGGACGAATTCAATTTTTTTTTCTCCAAAATACATACATAGTAGGCATATCAAATAATATCACTGTGTTAATATGAACAATAGTGATGGTGGATTTGGAGACCAATACATCTGGTCAAGATGCTCGGGTGATGTTTACTTCGAATAGAAAAAACCTAGTGACCCAAAAACAAATTTACATAGGAATTAGGTACATAATTATTGTGAATGTAGGTATGTAGGTATGTGCTTTTGCATTTTCCTCGTTTTTATCTCTTTCTGAAGGTAGGTAACTGCGTATAGCTCACTCTCAACTCAACTATATAGAAATAGATACCTACCTACCTACCTAAAATTATTACATAATACAAAATAGAAACATGGTGTAAATAGAAACATAGTGTAAACAAATTACATAGGTATAGTTCACAAATGAATTCTCATCGTTATTGTTCTTGTTCTTCTTTGAGCTTTTTCTTTACTTTTTTCTTGACCATTTGCATGTTTGTTTCATTGATGAATTCTTCGCAGTATTGGTTGAGAAGTTTTGGTATGTAGGCAGAAGAAGAAGCAGAAAGAGAAGAAGAAGAAGAAGAAGAAGAAGAAGAAGAAGAAGAAGAAGAAGAAGAAGAAGAAGAAGAAGAAGAAGAAGAAGGACAAGAAGAAGAAGAAGAAGAAGAAGAAGAAGAAGAAGAAGAAGAAGAAGAAGAAGAAGAAGAAGAAGAAGAAGAAGAAGTACTCAGTAGAAGTAAAAAAGTAAAAAAAAGAATCCCTTACTTGGATGGAATGTGTCTTATGCCTCTAGAACTTTAGGCCTTAGACTTTAAGGTTTAATCAATTTAGGCCTTAGCCTTAAAGTTAATAATAGCATCCGTTAGGTAAGTTCAGCTAAGACTCGAGCCTTCCGTCAGTTGTGCCAGGAAAAAATCATAAAACCAGTCTTAACATGTAGGATATTGTGGTATTTTCAACAAATTTGATGTAGAAAAGATGGTTAGGAAATCTTTGAGATTAGAGCGAACTGACACATTTCAAAAAGGTAAATTCATGGTGACAACTGACACGTTTCAAGAAATGGTACCTATCCTGTTAGTTGACACAGCGGAACCTTGGGATCTTACGGATTTTATTGGTGTTAACTTGTCTCTTAATATTTGGTGACAAGACTTTATTAGGCCAAGGAAATTTTGAGCTGTACGGTGTCCTGTCCATTTTTACTTTCCTTATAGGAAGGAAAGTAATGTAATCGGGTCAAAATTTCGATGGTCAGTTTTTAGTGCCAAAACACGTTTTGAGGTCCCTAGAGCCTAAGAAATGAATGTAGAATAATAGAGAAACTTGAGAGGTCATTTAGTACCCTATACACTCGGCCTTGGAAGTCAAACGAAATGTAGCACTCAGAATGGGTGGCCTAATAAAAAATTAGAGCATTTCAGAGCCAAAAACCTAATGATTCATCATCATCATTATCAACCGTTTCTAGTCCATAGTTGAACAAAGGTCTCCTCCATACTTTTCCATACACTTCTGTCTTGTGCTGCTCATCATCATCATTATCAACCGTTTCTAGTCCATAGTTGAACAAAGGTCTCCTCCATACTTTTCCATACACTTCTGTCTTGTGCTGCTGTTTGCCATCTTGTTCCTGCTACTTGCTTTATTTCATCTCTCCATCTTATCTTTGGTCTTTTTCTCGGTCTTTTGATGTTTCTTGGGTACCATTGTAATATTTGTGTTGTCCATCTTTCATCCGTTCTTCTTGCAATGTGTCCTGCCCATTTCCACTTCATCCTTTTGATTCTTTCCACTATGTCCATCACTTTTGTTTGACTTCTGATCCAGGTTATTCTTTTTCTATCTCTCCTTGTTATTCCCAACATGCTTCTTTCCATGCTTCTTTGGGCTGTTTGAAGTTTTTGCATTGCTCTCTTTGTTAGGCTCCATGTTTCACATCCATAGGTAATTGCAGGCAGGACACATTGATCGAACACTTTTCTCTTTAGATGTAGGGGCATTTTACTTTTGAAGATGATGTTGTTTTTTCCAAAAGTTGCCCATCCAATACGAATTCTTCTTGCTATTTCGTTCGCTATATTCCCCTCCATTGTTATTTCTTGTCCTAAGTATATGTATTCTTTAACTTCTTCTATGATATTGTCGTTTATTTTGATAGGCTGTTTCTTTACAAATGAGTTGAACATGACTTTGGTCTTGTGGAGGTTCATTTTCAAACCTGCCTTGAGGGAAGCGTGTTCTAATTCTTCAATCATTTCATTCAGCTCATTTGGACAGTTACTGATTATGACTATATCATCAGCGAATCTTAAATGATTTAGTCTTTGACCATTGATGTTTATCCCTTTCTCGTTCCAATTTATCTGTTTAAAGACTTCTTCCAAGACTGCAATGAAAAGCTTTGGTGATATGGAATCTCCCTGTCTTACTCCTTTTTGTAGTTTGATGCTTGCTTTTTCATTATTGATTTCAATGGTGGCAGTGGCTTTTTGGTAGATTGTGTTTAGGAGTTTTAGATAAGATGTTTCTACTCCTATATTTTTCAAAGATGACAGAACCGCCGATGTTTTCACCGAATCAAAAGCTTTTTCATAGTCAACATATGCTAAGCAGAGTGGTAATTCGTACTCAACATGTCGTTCAATTGTTTCCCTTATGACTTGAATGTGATCCAAAGTGCTGAAATGTTTCCGAAATCCGGCCTGCTCTTTTGATTGTGTAGATTCCAAAGTGTTTTCCAATCGTTTTGTGAGAACCCCTGTAAAAATTTTGTAGAAATTTGATAAGAGACTTATTGGCCTATAATTTTTAATATCTGTTTTATCTCCCTTTTTGAAAAGAATTACCATGAGAGCATTATTCCAGTCTTTTGGTATGTCTGATTTGTTTAAACATTGGTTGAAGAGTTTAGCCAAGACTTTACATAGTTGATAACCCGCAGCCTTTAAAATTTCAATTGTGGTTCCATCCTCTCCAGGGCTCTTTCCTTTCTTCATTGCTCTAATGGTTTTGTCAACTTCATCTGCCAGAATAGGTGAAATATCAGAATCTTCCCAGTAGTTTTCTAGATTGAATTCTTCTTTATTTTCATCTTGATATAATTTGTTGTAAAAATTTTCTACTATTTTTATAATTTCATCATTATTTTTCGTTAATATTCCATTTTCATCTTTCAATGCAAATATGCCTTTCCTTTCAATATTGATTTTATTTTTAACCGACTTTAGACCTTTGTTGTTTTCTATTGCTTTCTGTGCTAAGTTATTGTTGAACTTTTTTACATCTTCTCTGATCTTTTTTCTTGTTAATTTACAGAGTTCGGCGTATTCAATCTTTTTTTGTGGGTTATTCTTATCTACGATGAAGTTTCTTCTTTGGTTTATTAAGCTCTTTGTTGATTCTGATATTTTTCCTGTCTGCTGATTTCTAGCTCTTCCCGCGACTTTTATAGCTTTGTCTTTAAGAGTTTTTGACAAGATGTTGTTGAGATTATCTAGATTTGGATTTTCTTCTAGATTGATTAGTGCTTCAAAAGTTAGATTCATTTCGTCTTGAAATTTCTGTTTGTTCTTTTCAAGATTTCTTCCCGCGACTTTTATAGCTTTGTCTTTAAGAGTTTTTGACAAGATGTTGTTGAGATTGTCTAGATTTGGATTTTCTTCTAGATTGATTAGTGCTTCAAAAGTTAGATTCATTTCGTCTTGAAATTTCTGTTTGTTCTTTTCAAGATTTTGGGTGTCTATGTTGCATCTATTTCCCTTTTTGGTTAATTTTTGTCTTTCTACCTTGCAATCAAACATGATCTTTCCTCGCACCATTCTATGATCACTGCCAGTATTAAATTTGTTGAGGACTGTACAGTCTTGGAAGATGTATTTCTTATTTGTTAGAATATAATCGAGTTCACTTTTGTTTCCGGATGGGCTGGTCCAAGTATATTTTCGGTGAACTTTCTTCTTGAAAAATGAATTTATAATTTGTAGGCCTTCTTTTTCAGCGAAGTCTACTAATCTACTTCCTCTCTCGTCTCTTCTTCCATATCCAAAGTTTCCAATGGCCGATTCTCCGTGTTGTTTTTCTCCAATTCTGGCGTTGAAATCACCCATTATTATCTTTAAGTGGTGGTTTTCTTTATTGTTTATCTCGCTCAATTCTTCATAAAACTCCTCGACAACTTCATCCGAATAACTACTTGTTGGTGCGTATATCTGTATTATTTGTATTTTATATCTCTTATTGATTTGTATTACCACTTTAGCAAATCTGTCGGATGTGCTTTCAAAACCAATTATTTTGTCTTTCCATCTTTTGTGAATAATGAAGCCAACTCCGCTCTGTCCCCCTTTCTCTGTTCCTCTATAATAGAAAATGTGTCCACTCCTTAGTTCTATCTTCTCTTCTTCTTTTCTTCGGACTTCACAAAGACCGACAATGTCCCATTTGATTTTTGAGAGCTCTAGCTCTAATTCTTCCAGTCTGTCGTCTGTATAGAGAGATCGTCCATTGTAAGTAGACAGGTTCAGTAGGGGGGGGTGGGGGTGGCAGCTTGATTGGTCACGGAGATTCTTAGCACCCTTTGTCTTCATGTTGCACTGACCGCTGCCGGAGACAGGAACAATTCGACCGCCGGAACTAAGGGCCATGGTATTTTGGTTTGACATTCATGTATGTTTGGTTTGGAGGGTCTGGTCGTTAGCCCCTCCATGCCTGACCAGAGAAACATGTTGGAGGGTTAGGACAGGTTAGAAAGTGAAGTATTAACCAGTTGGTCGAATAGAAGAAGAAAAGCTAGCACCGAAAGGAAGAAATGCTATCTAGATAGAACGGTGCCAGAGCGAAGAGATAAGGGAGAAGGGCTCTGGACAGGCTGATTGCAACAGTTTCCTGCTGAAATATAAAAAAATATAAAAATCTATCGTTGTCTGCTTCTGCCTGATTAAGCCTTTTTTTTATTATTATTATTTTATTTTTTTTTTTTTTTTAGGATTCTTATTTGATATGAGAGAAAGTAAAAAAAAAGGTCTGAATTCTAGATTAACTACATTAATAATTTCAAAGGTTAATGAGAGAGATAGAGACAGAGAAAGAGAAAGAGAGAGAGAGAGAGAGAGAGAGAGAGAGAGAGAGAGAGAGAGAGAGAGACTACATTAATAATTTCAAAGGTTAATGAGAGAGATAGAGACAGAGGGAGAGAGAGAAAGAGAAAAAGAAACAGAGAGATGAAAAGAGAGGAAGAGAGGAACAGACAGAAAGTAGAAGAGAGAGGGAGAAAATTCTCATTTTATTGTTCATTTAAGAATTTCGAGAGGATAAACTCATATAGCTCGGAATAGGAAGATAAAAACAAAATAATAAATCCTAATAAACACGGAGAAGACGAAAGCAAAGTAACAAAAAATGAAGTTGAAAGAAAACAGAGACAAGGAGTAATGAGAAGAGAACAAATTGAAACAAAGAGAAGAAATAGGTAATAAGACAAAGTAGAGGTAATAATATAAAGTTTTACTTTGGTAGGTATAGGTACATGGGGTACAGACGGGTAGGTATAGGTACATGGGGATATGGACAGGTAATTGGAATTTTCAGTCGATTTTTTCTCGTCCAAATTAGACCTCAAATAAACTGAATTCACTGAGACCTCAGCCATTAAAATGGAAAATAAAACACGACATGAATGTTGGGAAAAAAGGATTAGGATTACGAAATTAAAGATGTGTGTGTTTTTTCGTGTGGTCAAATGAAACAAAATGTCCTGACTTTTTCTTTATTTTTACTTTCCTTATCCTACCTATAGGAAGGAAAGTAATGTAATCGGGTCAAATTTTCGATGGTCAGTTTTTAGTGCCAAAACACGTTTTGAGGTCCCTAGAGCCTAAATCCAAAGTTTCAGCCATTGGTCCGTGTCTGTCTGTAAACAAAATATCTCGAGAACAGTAAGAGCTAGAGACTTGAAATTTGGTATGTAGATGTCAAATACAATATCTCGGGAATGGTACAAGCTAGAGACTTGAAATTTGGTATGTAGTTCACAAATGTGACAAAAGGATGCAAAACAAAACGTTTGGTTAAGATGGTTGCTGCGCTTGGCGGTATTATGACCGCTTTTGGACAGATTTCGACCGTTTTTTGGCGGTTTTCAGCTACACAGCGACAAAACGGTTAGAGATATTGTAAAAGAACACTCAAATAAGCATCATTCAATAGGATAAGGAAAGTCGTGTGATGTTCACACCAGATTTTTCTGCTTTTATTCTCAATCAAATAATCATGGGAATACAGGGTGGTTCGTGATTTGCGAACCACGCTTATATCTCAGAAACGGCTAGGAATTAAGGAATGAAATAAACGGCATCATGTAGATGAAATTTTGATGATTAAAATGGCTTTTTTTAAATTTGCAATTTCTTTTGCAAAACGGCCCATTTTTTGCCAAATATAGGTCACTCTTATGGGAACCCCCATTTTTTATTTAATTTTTGGAATCAGCATAAAATTTTAATTGAAAAAATGTATTCACTCGAAAAAATTTGCTCTACAAAAATTCTGTACACTGTGAGAAAGAAAAACAATTTCTTAATTATTTCTTTAGTTTTTGTATTATTCACTTAACTATTTCAACAACAATCAACAACAACAAACAAATTTATAAAAGCTGTTCAAAATGAGATCCATTTCTTTGTACACAGTAACGCATTGTTCGCTCTAACTCAGGACCAACTGCGTTGTTCATCAAATCTGGGGTCACTGACGCACACAAAATCGCGATTTGTGCAAATTTTTGTAGAGCAAATTTTTTCGAGTGAATACATTTTTTCAATTAAAATTTTATGCTGATTCCAAAAATTAAATAAAAAATGGGGGTTCCCATAAAAGTGACCTATATTTGGCAAAAATGGGCCGCTTTGCAAAAAAATTGCAAATTTAAAAAATGCCATTTTAATCATCAAAATTTCATCTACATGATGCCGTTTATTTCATTCCTTAATTCCCAGCCGTTTCTGAGATATAAGCGTGGTTCGCAAATCACGAACCACCCTGTATAGTGTGCAAGTCACCCATCCATTTATTGGCCTTTTTCGGCGTAGCTTAACATAGGTGACGCTAAAACCGGTCTTAAATCCTTAAATGATCGACTGAAGTGTTATCTAAAGCTTTCTCGCTTTGAGTTCATAGGTCGTCGCGACAAATTTCGAGATCAGAGCTCATTTGTGTGAGAAAATGTGAAAAAAATCCCCCAAAAACCAGTTTTTTTGGTTTTTTGGCTTTATGGTTTTCTGGACAAAATTTGCACCACCATTTTCGTGATCCTGGTAAAAAGACCTTTAATTTGATATATAGGTCGACCAGGTTTGGATAAGTCCTTCTATGGGGACAGACTGACTGACTGACTGACGGACAGACTGACAGACCGACACCGAAGCGAATACAATAGTCCGTCCACTATACCTTTTATTATTAGTAATAATAAAGGAAGGACGGACTAAAAACACATTTAATTTGAACGTGTCGGAACATAACATATTATGACATCACCTCACCGCACCAGCACCGTCGTGGTGCTCGGAAACCGAGTCAGTGTGGACTAATATTCACTTCTTGGCTAGATAAAAATCCTACTTGTGAGCCACCTTGTAGAAAAAAAACTTGTTTTCAGTCTCACACGATGAGTACATCCTGTAAGAAAACTCTTCATAATTTTGAATGACGTACTAGACAGAGAGGACAGATAGTAGCAAGCAGAGAGAGAGAGAGAGAGAGAGAGAGAGAGAGAGAGAGAGAGAGAGAGAGAGTCAGGTTAAAGGTCGGGAGTCAGGACACACATAACCGCATGGAGCCCGCACCGACATACGGCCAAGTGTTGGACGTGCTACGGCGAGAACGAAAAACGCATTTGATTTGAACGTGTCGGAACATAACTTATGACATCACCTCACCGCACCAGCACTGTCGTGGTGCTCGGAAACCGAGTCAGTGTGGACTAATATTCACTTCTTGGCTAGAAAAAAAATCCTACTTGTGAGCCACCTTGTAGAAAAAACTTGTTTTCAGTCTCACACGATGAGTACATCCTGTAAGAAAACTCTTCATAATTTTAAATGACGTACTAGACAGAGAGGACAGAGTAGATAGAGAGAGAGTGAGAGAGAGAGAGAAAGAGAGACAGAGAGAGAGAGAAGACAGAGACACAACTTTGTTTTTCAAGCCATTAAGCATTTTAAAGCATGCAAAAAAATAACAGGGCACTTGAGAGAAAAGTTTTAATAGAGCTGAACAGTATGCAGTATGGTGGCATTCCATCCATACTTTCTTCCATATTTCCATAGATTTTATATTTATGTATGTATACCAAACTACCTACCTACCTATGTATCCTAAACATAAGATGTCTTTTTATAAAAGTTTGATGGGCCTATAGGTAGGGTGCCTGGTTGTACCTTGGCCCCCAAAATCACTTTTTGATTTTTTTAATTTTTTCTATTAATGTTATTGGCATAATTTGCATATTTCCATAGATGTTTTAATATTTATGTACGTAGGTATTAGGTATGTACATAAGATGTCTTTTTATAAAAGTTTGATGGGCCTATAGGTATTATTTTATCTTTGATAAAGATTATTTGTACCGAGATAAGTTTCCATTGTCAAATGAATGAGTAGGTATAGGTACTGAGAATCTTACTGGAAAAACAATTTATATGATTGCTAGAGATGATTTTGCTTTAATGATCTCTTGATTTTTGAAAACTTTTGAAGCAGCAGAGAGAGAGAGAGAGAGAGAGAGAGAGAGAGAGAATTTGAACAAGTTCGTGTTTGTAGTACAAACTTTGTACTTTGTTGGTATTGCATTCATTTTATGAACTCACTCGCAACCACAGTATAAGTTATAAGCAGAATTTGTTATGCCCGTCATTCATGCTCAGACGGTCTGAAGCCCACCACTCACACTCGGACGGTCTGAGGGTGAGACGACTTACAGAGGGGCACGGCCTTCGTTAGAATATCACCATCGCCCTCTGGAATCCCTATTACCTACCCTTCAACTCTCATCACTCGTAATCTCTTTCAAACGCGCGCTAAACTGACGGAAAAAACCATATGTAACGTAATATTAAACATGCCTGAAAATGCGCAACCTGTTTTCCTGTTGTAGTATACATTTGGGTTGGTTTTGGCCAGCTCATATTCTGAATGTGACTTTCTGATTTCCCAGTCTTGTATCTTGCTCCAATAAAATGATCATGTTCCTTTTCTTGAAATGTAACCTATTCTGTTGTTCTTAAGAATATAACAGTGGCGAAGAGGTGTGAAACGTCCCAACATGTCTTTAAAGCAGCTCTGTCATAGAAGGGCGGTTCTCATAGAGAAACTAGCTACTTATGTAGAAGACGTCAGCGATGAATGCATCGACTACGAGAGACTGCTGGTGAGAAGACAAGAAGTGGAGGCGGCCAATGGGAAATTCGAAGAACTTCAAGATGGAATCGAGGAACAATTATTGAAGAAAGATGACGTGGAAGCTTTGGAGTTGGAATCCCAAGTGCGGAGGACTTTCAATCGCGACTGGGAGAATCTCCTAGTGAAGTTGAGAACTCTGAGTTACCAGAAAAGTCCAGGGGACCAAGGTACAACGGGGGCCAAGGTACGACTAGACACCCTATTATTTTATCTTTGATAAAGATTATTTGTACCTACCCAAACAAGTTAGTTTCCATTCTCAAATGAATGGTATACTGAGAATCTTACTGGAAAAACAATTTGCATGATTGCTAGAGATGATTTTGCTTTAATGATCTCTTGATTTTTGAAAACTTTTGAAGCAGGAAAGAGAGAGAGAGAGAGAAAATTTGAACAAGTTCGTTTTTGTACTTTGTTGGTATTGCGTTCATTTTATGAACTCACTTGCAACCACAGTATAAGTTATAAGCAGAATTTGTTATGCCCGTCATTCATGCTCAGACGGTCGGAAGCCCACCACTCACACTCGGACGGTCTGAGGGTGAGACGACTTACAGACGGGCAGTACGGGCACGGCCTTCCTTAGAATATCACCATCGCCCTCTGGAATCCCTACCCCTCAAGTCTCATCACTCGTAATCTCTTTCAAACGCGCGCTAAACTGACGGAAAAAACCATATGTAACGTAATATTAAACATGCTTGAAAACGCGCAACCTGTTTTCCTGTAGGCATGAATATAGGTACCTACTTACTTCATGACCTAATACTGTTTACTGATGTAATATTCCTGTATTATACCTACATATGCATGTACATGATATTCCAGAAATACCTATGTACATGATACTCCAGGTAAGCTCCAGATTCCTGTATACCTATATACTACAGGAACCCCGCGTATTTCCCGGATGTCACATTTGAAATTCCTGTATATCGAGGTTTCTCTCACGTGATCTGTGAAGCGTCACATAATTCCAAAGCCGAAGCCGGAGCGCCACTCGAAATTTATTCCAAGCACATCGTAACTTCGTAAGTTTAAATAAATTTCATCCGGGGGAGAGAAAACGGAAAGCTATACATTGTACATACAAATTTATGTTTATACCTTCGCCTGGCGTCACCTTTTGACAAACACACAAATGTAACTATGCCAAACACGACTTAGTAACAAGTTTGGGAGAAAAAACGGAGCTCCTGGCTCAAGTTTCAACTTTTCAGGCGGAAAAAACACACAGGGCTTACGACTTTGAGCGTCGGAAGGAAAAACTGAAACACATGTGATGTGCGAGCGGTTGTGAAATTCTAGGTACATGTAGATTTCCCATACAGGGTGTTCAGACTTTAGTGTGACGAGGATGATTGAATGAACGAAATAAGTGTGAAATTTCAACTTTTGAAGATTGTTCCTTAGGTTTATCCGTTGGTTTGTTCCACCATAACTCTCGAATTATGAAAAGAAGTCTGATTTTGAGGAAAATTTGACAAAAATATTCATACTAACACACGAAAGAAACTTTCTCATTGGATTTTTTGGGCGCGATAGCGGGACCTTTGTCAGAGTAAGTTCTACAGTTCGCTTAAACACGAGTTCATTTGGTCACCACATTCTGTACATAGTCACAACATTCAGAGAAAATACAGAAACGTGTAAAAAGTAGGCCCTACAACAAACCTGCAAACAAAAATCTGGTGTGAACATCACACGACTTTCCTTATCGTATTGAATGGTGCTTATTTGGGTGTTCTGTTGTAACATTTACAATATCTCTAACCGTTTAGTCAGTATAGCTGAAAACCGCCAAAAAAGCGGTCGAAACCCGCCAAAAAGCGGTCAAAATACCGCCAACCGCAGCACCTATTTTAACCAAACGTTTTGGGTTGCATCTTTGTCACATTTGAAACATACATACATACATACCAAATTTCAAGTCTCTATAGCTCTTACCGTTCTCGAGATATTTTGTTTACAGACAGACACACACACGGACCAATGGCTGAAACTTTAGTTTGAGGCTCTAGGGACCTCAAAACGTGTTTTGGCACTAAAATCTAACCATCGAAAATTTGACCCGATTACATTACTTTCCTTCCTATAGGATGGGTCCATTGTTTTTATTAATGCTCCTTTGTAAATAGAAAAGATTGTAATGATTGTCTAATGAAGGAAGGTGATTGGTACGCCTGAGTGTCGGAATATGGAGGACTTGGGAGAAAGCAGGATGTGATGAGAGAAGACAGAAGAGAAAAGTGATGAAAGCAGAGAAGAAAAGACAAGAGGGAACAGAGAAGAAAGAACAGAAAATGGAAGAGATTGAAGAACTGAGCAAACACAGGCGTGCTTCCTTCTCTCTTCGATTTCGGGACGATAAGACCATAGCAGTTACAGGTTACAGTTCCCTCTGTCAAACCTCTTAAAAAAAAGAAAAAAAAAAAGAAGTTATCAAGAAACGTCGCACGTGGTTGGTGTCTGGATGAGGGACCAACCATCTGGAAAATCGCAATACTGGCCTCTTCGTTTCAGGTTAGTGAGGTAATATGAGGAGTTGACGGGTACCTTGCAGTGTTGCCAGATCCAATAAGAGCAATTACCGTACGTCTGGCAACACTGGTACCTTGTAGACGATTTGAGGGTAAAACCCCCGTCACGAAAACGGCTGGTTTTCTCCTATCCTGTCTTTCTCCTATCCTGTCTTTCTTCTCTCTTCGCTTTCGGGGCGATAAGACCTTAGCATCAGTTACAACTCCCTCTAACCTCATGGAAAAAAGCCTTAGCATATCAATGGAGTCAGCCCACGGCCAAAAAAGTGTTGGGCATGAATGCTTGTCACATCATGTAGTTTTTCGATTAATACACTTCTTCCAGACTTGACTTGGACTAGAACCACCGAGGCAAAGTACCACTGAGTTTTTATCAATAGAAAATAGGTACTCCGGATTAGGGACCGCTTAGTCCCTATAGTTTAAATAAAAAGTAAGGCGTGTGACACCTCATTACCAGATAGTTCCCCCGGGGGGGGGGATGGCAAATGCTCACTTCTATACAAACAAGAGTTTTCCTCTAACTTTACGTGCCTTGAAATCTGAGAGGTATGAAAATGCTTTTGATCTTGAAATTTTTCTTACACCTTTTCCTTTCGTTCATCTTTTGATTCTTATCGTACTTTCTCGTTACGTATGTCTCTAATATCCGGCCCTAAGGACCAAATTCTTCGGAACAAAAGATTGTTTGTCTTGGAAAATATGGGATATAACTACACATAAGTAGCTATATCTTTTTATTAATTTTCCTTACGCTTTATGTACAATAAATTCTTCATCTCCATATTTCTTTTCTCCTCCTTCTACGCGTTTTTCTTCTCCATCAAATCTTTTTCATCGTTATCTGGCCTGAAGGACCAACTTCCGGTAGAAAATTGGAGGTGTACTTCAGGACTTTCTCTTATCTCAGATACATCAACACATGAAGGGGTTAAAAGCTCGGTGTTTAGCTTCGGCACGCGTTTTTGTTCGACTAAATGCTCTTCCACTTCTAGATAATGAAAATTACGTGATTTCCGAACCACACGAGCTTTCAAAGTGAGGGGAAAAGAAGTTTAAAGTGAAGGGAAAGCTATCGTAAGCAACAATATATACAGAAGATGTATGAAGAAAATGACAAAAGGAAGGATCCTTGCTGACCCTTGTCCCTTAATCTGTCATCTTGGACATTATATTAAACTTTTGTGACTTGTTGTTGCTCCTTCTGGTATCAAAATATCAAATATCTACTGACACTAAGGATCCAATATCCACTGACACTAAAGGATCCGATGTCAACTTCCATTTTGTCCTCCCGACAGTTTTGTTCTAATGTTCTCGTTATAGTGGAGATTTTTACTATTTTTCGATGAAAGTGTTCTTTGGAGTGTTCTTTGTGTCAATGACAATGTTCTCAAGTTTCAGGTTTCTATGGTGCTAATTAATTAAATATGACACTGAAAAGTGAAAAGACAGATTCGCCAGCCTAGTTAGCTTGGAAGGTAGCTCTCCTGCCTTGTAAGCGCTAGGCCGCGGGTTCGATTCGGGACGAACTTCTAAACAGATAAGTAAAATCATTATATTAAACTTTTGTGACTTGTTGTTGCTCCTTCTGGTATCAAAATATCAAATATCTACTGACACTAAGGATCCAATATCCACTGACACTAAAGGATCCGATGTCAACTTCCATTTTGTCCTCCAACAGTTTTGTTCTAATGTTCTCGTTATAGTGGAGATTTTTACTATCTTTCGATGAAAGTGTTCTTTGGAGTGTTTCTTTGTGTTAATGACAATGTTCTCAAGTTTCAGGTTTCTATGGTGCTAATTAATTAAATATGACACTGAAAACCGAAAAGACAGATTCGCCAGCCTAGTTAGCTTGGAAGGTAGCTCTCCTGCCTTGTAAGCGCAAGGCCGCGGGTTCGATTCGGGACGAACTTCTAAACAGATAAGTAAAATTCTCGAAAAGGCTAACTTTCTTATAGCCTGTCTTTCTTCTCATCATGCGCCTGAGGATTGGCCACACCAAAGTCACCCACTTATTCCTGTTTAAACGAGAAGACCTGCCCACCGGTGAAAAGTGCGACGCTCCCCTTACAGTAGAAAACACATCCTGTTGTCCTGCCAGAATATGGGATTCTGCCCGAGCTCATTCACCAACCTTTCCATGTCCGATATCCTCAAAGATGACCCTTCTTCCATTGACTCCTCATGCGTTTCTTGAAAAGAAACAATTTCCTCAAACTCCTTTAGATAGTTTTTTTTTCTCCCTGCAAATGGCCTTGTTGCTAAATTGTATCAAAGATAAATAAATAAAAATGTCTTTCTTCTCTCTTCGTTTTCGCAACGACAAGACCTCCGTTGTTACAGCTCTCTCTATCAAACTTCAAAAAAAAAAAAAAAAAAAAAAAAAAAGCGCCAAACGAGAGCGGTACCCAAATTGTTTGCATCCATCTGGAGAGCCAAGGCCGGCCAAGGGTGGGGCGATAACACTTTAAATGTACCAGTTACCAATGGTTCACTGAAGAATGAAGTTATCAAGGCCAGCCTAGTTAGCTTAGTTGGTAGTGCGTCTGCCTCGTAAGCGCTAGGCCGCGGGTTCGATTCCCGCCCGGGGGGTGGGACTAAACGTAACTATGTAAAGGAATGAAACTACTGACGGCAAGAAACAAGGCTCCTACCTTCTTGTCGGATCTACCGATAAGCGAAGAGGGTAAAAAAAAAGTAACACAGAATAAAGGTTTTTTCTAGTTGGGAGGCATGAGAGAGCTTTTCTGGGACCCAAAAAAAAAACTTTAAATTTTCTTTGTCTTCTCCCAATTTTTACTTTCCTTATCCTATAGGAAGGAAAGTAATGTAATCGGGTCAAATTTTCGATGGTCAGTTTTTAGTGCCAAAACACTGTTTTTATTATGCTCCTTTGTAAATAGAAAAGATTGTAATGATTGTCTAATGAAGGAAGGTGATTGGGTACGCCTGAGTGTCGGAATATGGAGGACTAGGGAGAAAGCAAAGGGGATGTGATGAGAGGAAAGTGATGTAAGCAGAGAAGAAAAGACAAGAGGGAACAGAGAAAAGAGAACAGAAAAGGGAAGAGATTGAAGAACTGAGCAAACACAGGCGTGCTTACTGGAACTTGGTTTGGCGCAGTGCCAATGCTGTGCGCTAACGAAATGAGGAATGTCTCTGTTTTAAATGGATTAGAAGATCCATAGGTGGGACTACTGACAGCAAGAAAGAAGGCTCCTACAGTCCTACCTTCTTGTCGGATCTACCGATAAGCAAAGAGGGTAAAAAAAAATGTAAAACAGAATAAAGGTTTTTTCTAGTTGAGAGGCAAGAGAGAGCTTTTCTGGGACCGAAAAAAAAACTTTAAATTTTCTTTGTCTTCTCCCAATTTTTTACATTCTTTTTTCTGGGTATAGAAAAAAAACCTTTACACGAAATACTTACCTTTTTGAATATAATAAAAAAGTGAATATGTAGACAGAATAAATAATAAACCCCGTAACCCCACGCCAAACGAGAGCGGTACCCAAAGTGTTTCCATCTAGAGTGCCAACGACGAGGCGCGGCGATATAGTAAGTTGAATACACCCTGTTCCCATGGGTCACTGAAGTTGGTATCCGAATGGGAATGGGTGACTATCTGGGCAATCGAGTATTGCTGAATAATCCTGACATCACTCAGGCTGTGGGTGATGTTATTGTGAGTAGGCAGGTAGCTTATCGAAAAGTGGAGGGTAAAACTCCCGTCAAGTCACTAAAAACCTTGGATGCCAGCCTAGTTAGCTTTTTAGGGTATTGCGTTTACCTTGTGCACGCTAGGTCGCGGGTTCGATTCCCGCCCGGGGTGGATTTTATCCTACACAGATAAAATTTGTTCTCGAAACGGCTGGCTTTCTCCTATCATGTCTTCCTTCTCTCTTCGCTTTCGGGACGATAAGACCTAGATTATGAACCGCTTAGCCCCTATAGTTTAAATAAAAAGTAAGGCGTGTGACACCTCATTACCAGATAGTTCCCCCGGGGGGGGGATGGCAAATGCTCACTTCTTTACAAACAAGAGTTTTCCTCTAACTTTACGTGCCTTGAAATCTGAGAGGTATGAAAATGATGTATGAAGAAAATGACAAAAGGAAGGATCCTTGCTGACCCTTGTCCCTTAATCTGTCATCTTGGACATTATATTAAACTTTTGTGACTTGTTGTTGCTCCTTCTGGTATCAAAATATCAAATATCCACTGACACTAAGGATCCAATATCCACTGACACTAAAGGATCCGATGTCAACTTCCATTTTGTCCTCCAACAGTTTTGTTCTAATGTTCTCGTTAT
>NW_007380724.1:0-3845 GCF_000475195.1 Diaphorina citri
TGATTCCAATATTGTGTCTAGAAGTTATTTATTGGCACACAGGATATAAGACATTCAGCGTATATGAAACATATCAAGAAATACTAGTCACTAGTGCATTATTATGTATTTATACCGTATTGCCTACTAGACATACTGTGTACATTCTGGTACAAAAAAAAAATCCAAATCAAGTACAAGTTGATCATTTGGTGTGCGACTTGTTGCAAGTTTCCGGAAAGTTTGGAATAAATCCGCTCCTAAATCAGTGCGTAACTTGCTTGCATCTCGTGTCCAGAATACATAACCGATTCCGCATTTCTAATCGACAGACCAAAGCCTAATAAAGTAATAAATCACCGCCTAATATATTAATGTATTCAAAGTCCATCTTGAGTATTACTGGTATGCTGAATCTAGATATAAGTATTTAGATACTATAGATCCGTGCCATGAACTCGAGAAACGACAAGGCATTTCTTTGGATTATGCAATGATTTTAAATATTTCAGTAATTCATTAATCTCAGTGTGAATGTTTGAAGAATTAGAATTAGTACCACATAGGTACCTTAATATGGTAGATAATCTTAAAATCAAAAAATGCCACCACCATCATTCCTTACGTGATAATCTTCTTCCTGCAAACCAATATACATCCTTTCCTGGCATTTGATTCCAATTAATTATGACAGATTTGGTAATCGGTTCAGTTTGAACCTTTAAATTAATACCCATTGCATCAGCGAAATACATATTTGTCTAGAATTCTCCAGCTATTGCTGTAACAACAGTTTTGAAGAATTCATACAAGATGTTTAAAGTTCACATGAAATTGAAGTTAATTTAAGTAAACATACTCATGGAGATGGATTTGTACAAATTTTTAATTAGTATCTTATTATCAGTAATATCATTATACTTTATGGCAAAGTTTACCAGGCAAATATTTACCATGGCATGGCATAGAAACAAATATCACGTAATATATTGGCAATAAAGGCATTGGTTTCATTTATACATTTTGTTATTGCTTTGGGAACTCTTTTCAATTATTGGCTGCAGATACTGCAGGACAAAAGTCTTGCAAAATAAACATATTGAAAGAGAAACTACCAGAAGTGTAGGACCATTCATATTAGCTCATCTTGGGAGTTTGGGAACCAGGACTGATCAGTACCAAACTCTAAACTAATCATCCGTCAGTTTGGCTATTTGGTTTACTAAGTAGTTACCAATAATAATTTTACATATCCTTATTCATGTCTACTTTGATGTTAGCCTTACTTGTTTACTTTTGGTATTAGTGTTACTAATCCGCCTAAGATACCACCAAGTGGACATTATACAATGTATGCAGACAATTCCCTTTTCTAGATGAGTTACTTTCTATTTGGTATTCAGTATTATCTGTTTTAAGTATTCACAGTTTTTGGTTCTAACTTGTTTACCATTTCCAGTGGTCTCGTTAGAGTTAGACTATAATGTCTATGATTATGTATGATGTATGTTGAACTTGTTTGAGGTATGTATCTTCTTAGCCTTCTCATTCAGAGGATCAGCAAATAACTTGCTAATTTGCTAATCTTTGGTTCATACAATGTTAGATCTTCGTATTGTCTAAATTAATTGTCTTTGAACTCTAGAGACTCGTTATCCCCTTTCGACTTTTCTTTGCTGAGCTCCTTGGGTAAAAGATAAAAGTAATTTTTACACCTAGGTACGATTAGATTTATTTGTGATTTCTTTGGATCTGGTTCTGGTATCTTTATCGGTGATACCTCTGAACTGACAGAAAGCGTTTTTCATTTTTGACTTTCTCTCCTATAAGGACGCTTCTTTCAGGAAAATCCTACAGTTCACTGATCCACTAGTTATAACAGTTATTAATAGTTCATCATAATTAATAACTCTGCCGTGGATAATCACTTGGACCTCCTCAGATCTCTTTGCTGCTTGATGGCTTGATCATCACTTTATCATTGGGATAATGACCAGAAGTATCTTGAGTATCCGCTCCAGATAAGCTGTCAGATGTCCTCTGTTTCCTTTAGTGTTAGGGAAAAACAATAGGATTACGGTATTAGAGACTAAGAGCTAGTTTTAGTACATTCTTTGTTTCACGAAGTCTGCGAGTACATACTATGGAGCGAGTATTACAACTTTTACAGTATTACATGATTTTCTTTTCTACTGTTTTGTAATAAAACAAATTCGCTATCAGCTATTTGCTATTATGTACAATTTAAGTAATTAAAATAATTAACATACCTAATTAAGAAGTGTACTACGAGTCGTGGATATGTTATACCGTCGTCTTTTCAACCCTGATCATAGTATGTGACAAGAGGTTGTCAAACCGGTTTGATTTATGTTGTGTGCATAACTTTAAACTTCTATTTCAAGCCATTGCCTATCCTGGTGTCTAGGAAGTGACTACTATTATGGTTAAGATCATTTCATTAAAGTGTCATAAATGTTATAGATGTCTTAAAAAATTATCTGAAACCATAAATACACTATCTAAAGTATCACTTAAGGATCCAGGTATTCTAAGATGTCTTGAAATCATTCACCGAAAAGAAGGAAAGAAAACGGCATCGTTCAGAAGGTCTAAAGGAGTTGACCATTGGAACTGGTTGGTCAGTGGAGAGACGAGAACCAATGAGGATCTTGTAGTTCACTGGCGGTTCTTGTTTATTCGTCACGTAAAGATGTATCTCCAACTTGTGAAAACCACACAGTTTAGTGTCACTAAGTGTTGGAAAAAGTGTTAGCGAGCTAAAGTCTTAAGACATGTTATAGCCTTGACACTAAAGGGGGTGTATAAATACGATCCTTTGCTGCTCGCGAGTTTAGGTGCCCGCTAGTGTGCGGTTATTTTCTGTCTGTTACAAATAAAGAAATATATAATATTTGTATTACTAGTACAAAAAAGAACTCAATATGAAACTGATGTACAATTACTGAGGTGAACCGACCACTGTGCGAAATGTCTCCGATCAGTACAGTCAGGCGGTTCAAGGGACGTTGAGTTCACCAGTCTGATAAAGAGTCGAAGCAGAAGTTCAATCGGTTTACCTTCCACACATGTTAGTAATAAATAAGTTACAGTTGATTTTAATGCTGTCCAACCACTATTGATATTTATTTTTTTGACTTCAATACTAGGTTAAGCGTATCGTTAAGTGTATGTTTGGCATCAAGCAGAGATCTATGTAATGTTTTAATTATTATGGAATTGTTTCATAAGCTTTATTACAGTTATTACCCTTTCCACGGACAGAGGTTTGAGATTGCGATGTGATCTCAGACTTGTGCAAGGAGTTAGATATCATAAGAACTGTCCAGTGACGACTCCTAGACCACGAATAGATGTCAAAGGGGAGTAATCCTCGGATAGAATCTACAGATCTTATGGCTACTAAGAAGAGTGTAGTTTTCTAGCCGCTATATACCGTCTGCTTCCACTGTAAAGGTTAATTGCACGCCGCTCAAAAACGTGTATAAGGATCTATATGGCAAGTATCCATGTGGCTCTACTCTATCCATAATGCTCCGCGCAAACGGGATCTGCGCTTTTGCCATGATAAAGCTTATCAGTTCTTGCTTGTGCTCTGAGGACAATTTCTTCAGCCATTCTATTTACCTTGTCGTCATAATTACTGCCAGTAATAACTACAATAATTATAACCAACAATAAATAATACATTTTATAGATTCATCCAAATAACCTTAAGGGCTCTAACCTCGTTCAAGTCAAAAAAAAATCAATAGTAAGCAATTAAATGACTTTTAATTATTTATTCAAACTCTTGTCGCAAACTACTTGTTATTAGGTATGCCACATAATCCACAAATCAGCAT
>NW_007380724.1:5785-11631 GCF_000475195.1 Diaphorina citri
GGGGGGGGGTTGTATAAATACGACCCCGCCCCCCCCCAAACCCCAGTGTGCCTCCCGCTAGTGTGCGTTTTTCTTGTCTGGTTGACAAAATAAAGAAATAAATAAAATGTGTATAAGACTAGTACAAAAAAAAAAAAAAATGAAGAACTCGGAAGTACCAATTCCCGAGGAACCCTGGACCCACTCGAATGTCTCCCGACCAATACAGTTCAGCGTTCAGAAGGGGAGAGTTGTTACAAGTCGGATAAAGAGTCGAAGCAAAAGTTCAACGGTTTACCTTCAAAAATGTTATTAAATAAAAAAAAGTGACAGTGTTGTCGATATAGCGGGTCCAACCCTTTGTGACAAGATCTTACTTGTTGGTTTCACAAATATAGCTTCCCAGTGTTTCAGAGTATGGTTTTCTTCAAAGTGTAGGTTCTGAAACCAACAGTTGGAAGGTATAGTGTTTTGAATTATGGAACCCTTTTGTTTTCACCGTAAAGGTTTATCACAGTAACATAACCCTTTCCACGACAGGAGTTATACAACTGATTGGACCTGAGCTTTACAATGTAGAGCTAAGTTCCTGATGTCCAGTGACACCAACCCGAATTAGAGGGAGTAGAATAATCCCTCCTTGTATGAACTTATCTGGATGGTATTTACCGTGCTCCCTGTAAAGGTTAATTGACTCCAGGCTCAACAACGTGTATAAGGGTCTATATCAAGTATCCATGTGTCTCTATCCATAAGCTTGCAAACGGTATCTGGCTTTTGCCATTGACAAGCTTGCGATCACAGTTCCGATAATCTGTACAAATTCTGAAAGGGGGCGATCGTAGAGAAAAGGTTGGGAAACACTGATTTAGAACACACCAAAAGCTTGTTCAACATCTATGTAGCAAAGCACTGCCTAAATGTCATTGCGGTCACATTGTGTATTCTGCATTGTAATGAAGGGGTTGACGATGACGAATAACTAGATGAGAGTCCTTGAAATTGGTTTTGTCATTTGGTCTGAAACATGCTGTGTCCATTTAGACATCAAACCAAGATCTCTTAATCTTGCGCTACTTTAATGAAAGGCAGGGAAAAAACCATTGTGAGATGATTACATCTAAATGATATGGACAAGAAGAAGATGTAGAAATCTAACTAGTACTGAGTCAATTAAAATTAAATTATTATAGAAAATGGTTTAAGTCAAGTTTGAAAAAAGAGAAAAGTTAAGTAATTTTTAAATCGATTTATCTCGGGATCTAGAAGTCGTAGAAGAAAAAGAAAAATTCCGTTGGTCCTCATTTTTCCTGCTCTATGACTTTCAAACATCACCCAAGTAAGCGCAACTGATCTATTCAATTTAGTTTCCTCTCTTTCGTCTTCTCTACTTCCATCTTTCACCCTTTCTCCCTCCCTCCCTGTTTCTCTCCCACCTTTTCTTCTAGCTTCCTACATTGATATTTTATGAAATATCAATGAACTTACAGACCTCATTAAATGTAGGTATTTCCGTCTCGGTCCCTCTCTTCCTTTCTCTCTCCATCTCCCTTCCTTCCTACTCGTATATCTCATTGACTATCTCTCTCCTTCCCATCTGTCTTTTCTTTCTTGTATTTTTTATATGACTAGTTTGGTCCATTAAAGGTATTATGCTTACCCATGTTCCTAGACTTTCTGAGTCCCTTATGTAGTTATTTTCCTTGTTTCCCAATAACTTTCGAATGGTTAAATCCGATTTCGATGAAATCTGCCAAAAATATTCAAGACATGGAGGAAAATTTTCTTATTATCCTTTAAAGACACTGAACTACTTGTCTTTTGATAATCTTCTCTAGTTCAGCTTATCTTCTATCTGGAGATCTTAATTGGTCTTGTGACTACTCTTCCTTTTTTCTCGCTTGACTGATGGAAATTTGCATCTAGTTTATGTACCTTTTATCTCGCCAAGTAGAGTAATGTCCACAAAAGGGTAATTTAATTGTGTGCTGATTGTTTTGAGTGAAATCAAAATGACTATAAGCGATTTATGGAACGTTGTTTTTGTGTGCTGCTTTGGTAAATCGACTTTCCAGTCATGTCTCAGCAGAATAAACAAGTGTTCTATTTGTCTAGTCTCTTTGCCAATTAAAATCGTACTTTTCGGAATCTTGTTCCTTGCTTTTTAGTCCGTCCTTCCTTTATTATTACTAATAATAAAAGGTATAGTGGACGGACTATTGTATTCGCTTCGGTGTCGGTCTCAGTCATGTCTCAGCAGAATAAACAAGTGTTCTGTTTATCTAGTCTATTTGCCAATTAAAATCGTACTTTTCGGAATCTTGTTCCTTGCTTTTTATTCTATTAAATACTTATAAATCAAGAGGGGAAAATGGAAACAAATCTTTCATTTTCCCCTATTGATTTTATTTCTTTTATCAAGTGTTGTGTATACCCTTGAAAGTTCTAAGTTTTTAATATTACTTAATAAATAGTTGAACGAACAAAGTTTGTTTTGACTTGACGGGACGCACAAATTTTCTTCGAGCGTTGAAGGGAATTTGCTTGTCCTGTTTTGCCGATCGGGACTTTGGGAGGCCGCATAGGGATTTTGATAGTTTGAGTGGGTTTTACAGTTGACTGACCCCTATATTTCTTGTGTTTCAGATGGAGGATGACGACTACTCTGACTCGGAGGATGGGTCGGAGTTCCCTGGCCAGGGCTCCGTCAAGACCCCCTGGCATCGGACAGGTACACCCCGTTCTCAGAACCTCGTGACCCAGGACGAGATCCATCGCTACTGTGACGTCGCCCTAGAGTGTAGGCTACGCGGTCAAACGCCCCCACCTAGTGCATGCATCATCCTGTAGCCTCAGCCTTGTCCTAGCCCGTCGTACCTAGTCCAACCTAACCTTCTCCAAACCTTAGTTTAGCCTAATCTACCCGTCTAGAGATTGTTTTATCCTAACCTTTCCCCTCTAGCCCTAAGTTTAGCCTAATCTACCCGTCTAGTGGTTTTTTTATCCTAAACTTCCCCCTTTAGCCCTAAGTTTAACCTAACCTTCCCCTCATGCGCCTAATTTAGCCTCAGTTTATCCTCCAATGCTTATTTTAGCCTAAGAGTCCGCCTCATTTGGTGGTTATTTTATCCTAAACTTCCCTTTTAGCCCTAAGTTTAACCTAACTTTCCCCTCATGCGCCTAATTTAGCCTCAGTTTATCCTCCAATGCTTATTTTAGCCTAAGAGTCCGCCTCATTTGGCCTAAAATTTCCCTTCCTTTGTCTTCCCCGCCCCATAGTCTGTAAATTTGTCCTGGCTCCCTCTAACCTTCTTTCTTGGCATTTGTTTTCCTGTACACTGTCTTTTTCGGCATTTGTTTTATCTCTTGTACATTCGATGCCTGTGTCTTTTAGCGTGTGTTGGAGTGTTTCTTTTACCTCTGAGATGTTGCCTTGGCTTGACAAAATTTGTGTTCCTTTGATCATTTTCCACCAGAGTGAGCTCAGAGCTGGTGTCCTATCGTGATAGTCCTTCAGCCTTATGACCAATGTTCTGAAAAGCCATTTCAATCTTCCTCCCACTTTTCCCATCTGGAGTCTGAAGCCATCCAAATTTTTTGGTGCTCTTCAACACTGTTTTATCCCATTTTATCCTCTAAGAATATTAGGACACAGGGTAGGATAGTCTCCTTATTCTCCAAATGTTTTTATACCTAAACAAGGTAGAATGTTTGAAAAGACGATGCTTATCAGGCATACAAAGATTTGTACAAAGTATTTGACATTCTTCAAGGACGTCTGGTGCTCTTCAACACTGTTTTATCCTATTTTATCCTCTAAGAATATTAGGACACAGGGTAGGATAGTCTCCTTATTCTCCAAATGTTTTTGTACCTAAACAAGGTAGAATGTTTGAAAAGACGATGCTTATCAGGCATACAAAGATTTGTACAAAGTATTTGACATTCTTCAAGGACGTACAAAATATTTGACCGTGTATTATAGCACATTTAAACAGAATAGATAAAAACATAGAAGATGTAATAAACACTGAAAGAAGTAAAATTTGAATTCTACTTTGCCTTATGTGGGATGAAAATTCTCACCAAAAACGACCTTTTTGTGGGAGCCATACTGATCAAAAATTCAAACTCAAAATCCCATTTTAATTTATAAGTACGTAAGCCTTTCTCCAAATACTTAGATAGTAATTGCTTTTACTTACTAACTTTGTTTTTAAATTTCCATGTCTAGTTCTAAGTATTATAATATTAAGGCGCCTATGATTAAAATAATAAAAGTGCTAACTGCTAACATAGAGGTAAATAACGTACCTATAATATTAATTTGCTAAAATAATATTAAAGCTTTTCTTTATAATGTCTCACTTGACACTTGAAAATAAGAAACAAAAATCCTTTAGAAAATTAATTTAAAAGGCCAAATCCAATTCTATTTCCTTCCTTCTTTTTCATGTTAGGTACCTTCCTTATTTCTCACTTATGCACTAGATTTTTTTTAAACTTATGATTACGTTTTGCTAGTACTTTTAATTTCCTTTTTGGTTTTATTAGTACCCACTAGTGTGTTTTATTATTTTTCGTAGACATCGTTTCACTTTACCATAATAATACTGGTAACGTCACAGTAATTGGTTACTTTATGTCCAAAGTAATTTATTTTTACTATCGATCTGACATTTACATTTTACAACTAAAAATGTTTCTAAAACCAAAATACCTAATGATTTTTACTTTGTTTTCTTGAAATTGAACACATTTTACTTATGTCATTTGTACATTATGATATTTATGACTTACAGTTTGTGAGTGTGAGTCATAAGAACAATCAATATTGGGTAACGGGTCCAACTACTTACAAAATCTATATGTAAATTTAGATTAACTTTAACTGTACGTTAGTATTTTTACTAACTTAGGATCAGAAGAATCAAGGAAGAAAAAACATTGTAGTTATTCAATGTCTGGGATATTTTTAAAAAGCACTGTCCCAAGTTATAGAAAAAAATACTATACCTACCTATTTTGTGTACATATGGATTTAATAATATTAAAGATCAATTGTTGAAGGTCAATTTTTTTCCAAATCATTTATGTTTTCAGCATGCCATATTTTCTTGTCTATACATTTGATATTTTTCTTACAAAATCTTTTATTTGTAGCTTCTTTTTCTCTTAGTAAGTGTTTCTTTAAAGTTTCTTTTACGTATATTGTATTCTTTTATCGTTGGATGTGTGATGGTTTGCTATCTATATTCTTCTTATTTGATATTTTGATCTTTCTCTTTCTGTATCTTCTAGATATGTAGATTATCTTATCTACCATTCTTCCTGTTATTTTATCTCTTAGCATAGTAGCATAGACTAGTACATAGCTTCTAGCATAGACATCTCCGGTCTGCCTTTTCATTTGTCGATTATGTAAGCGGGAGAGAACGAACGAGAAAGCTTACATGACATTTTACTTTTGCTAACCCTCTACTTTGTGACCTTTTTCTTCTTCTCCTATTCCTCTTCTTTCCTGAAAATTTCAGTTCCACTTCACATTTGCCTCAATGGAGCAGTTGCAAATGGGTAAAAATTATAAATAAATGGTCGATTCCTATGTAAAAAGTTGGGAAAAATCCAAATCTGCGGTCAAAACTCCGAAAAAATAACTGTAAAAGATCAAAAATTCAATTTTAATTTTCTGTTCTAATGACAGAGTTCAAATATGTGTGACGTCAGACTTTACGCAGTTGTTTTTTTCGTCCTCTAGGTAGCGCCAGTATGCAAGCACGCTTGCGGAGGAGCAGAAAGAAATGCGCAGAAACGTATGCGCACAAGCACATTAATGTGTTGCCTGCGAGGGAGCTTTGCTCGGGACA